>NW_020213438.1:0-2167 GCF_003070985.1 Temnothorax curvispinosus | reverse complement strand
GTAGCTTTTGAATAAAAATAAATGTAAATAAAAAATGAATGTAAGTAGCATATTATAGCTTTTGAATAAACATATATGGATATAAAAAATAAATGTAAGTAGCATATCGTAGCTTTTGAATAAAAATAAATGTAAATAAATAAAAAAATGTAAATAGCAGTAGTAGAGTAATAAAAAAAGTTAGTACGCGCATTGTACTTGTTATTTTTTTTTTATTTCTAGCAGTATTATATATAACTTTGCGTCCTTAAATATCCTTCTGGGCGTCTCATCTTTTCATGACCGTAAGAATCAAGCAAAGATTTATGTCGATTTTCTCAGTCCTTTGTCATAACAGATTAATTATTATTGCTCTCTTTTTTTTAATACATTTTGCAATATACAAAGTGTTCCAGGTTTTTTCAAACTAGCAATATGTACTATGAACAGAAATAAAAAAAAAAGTTATATAAATATAGGTCCCAAAATGCTTTATTTGTTTATAGCATAAATACAAACTATCTAAGAAACAATTTTACATGAACATTATTGCTCTCTTCTCTATACCTTCTGCAATATACAGAGTGTCCCATGTTTTTTCATACTAGCTGTATGTTCTATGAGCAGAAATTAAAAAAAATGTTATATAAATATAGGTCCCAAAATGCTTTATTAGTTTATGCCAAAAATACGAAATGTATAAGAAATAATTTCACTTGAATCATTGATAAACGGAAGTCCTCAGGTTTCCTGCACATAAACCATATACAAAATAAATATCCGTGTGTTCATCGTTTGTAAAAACTCGCGGCATTTTGAGATAATGTTCTACATAAGGTAGTGCTCTCGTTACTAATATTCATACAAGTTTTTATGATTACCTTTAATTATTTTCATAATTTTAAATAGTAAGCTTGCAGAATAGAAAAAACAGATAGATAAACATAATCGAATGGCGTGTCACACGTATGGCAAAACCCTTATTATTTTTTCAATATTCCAACTTTTTCTATAACTTTCCAATAAAGCATTTTGAGAGCTATTTTTATATAATATTTCTTTTCTATTTCTCTCTGCTCATAAAACATACTTATTTACTATTAAAGTTTGAGGGCAGCTTACATTAAAGTTTGGGAAGGGCAGCTAATCAGAACGCGCCAGTTTCGAGGTAGTCACGTGACGGAGAGGGAAAGGAGTATAAATAGCAGCATCGACTGCGGAGCTTTTCATTATCTTTTAAGTTCTTGAACGCTATATATCACAGATCACGAGCAATGGAAGCCTTTAGGAGAATTATTTCTTATTTTGATGTATCTATACCAAAAAAATTGGATATATTTAAACAGCTGCTTCTTGAAATATCCAACATGATTTTTGGAATTTTGGACAATCCATCTTTCCGTACGGTTTCGACGGTGTCTGAAGCATGGGAAACGATATCCATGGACGAACGGAGACGCAGGCTCCGTCTTGCGAAATTAAATGTAATGAAAATGTAATAAAATGTAAACCTGTAAAACGTAATAAAAATCTAACGTTCAAATTCAATGAACGAAACGGCACATGTACATGGGAGGGCGTAGCGGAGTGGGGGGGAAATGGGGTGGGGGAGGGCAGCCAATTAGAACGCGCCATTTTCGGGGTAGCCAGGTGACGGACAGGGAAAGGAGTATAAATAGCAGCATCGACTGCGGAGCATCATTGTCTTTTAGGCTCTCGTAAGCTACAGGTCACAGATCAGGAGCAATGGAAGCCTTTAGGAGAATTATTTCATATTTTCATGTATCTATACAAAGGAAATTGGATATAATTAAACAGCTGCCTCTTGAAATATCCAACATGATTTTTGGCATGTTGGACAATCGGTCTCTCCGATCGGTTTCAACGGTGTCTGAAGCATGGCAAACGATAGCTATGGACGAACGGAGACGCAGGCTCCGGAGTGCGAAATTAAATGTAAAACCTGTAAAACGGCAACCTGTAAAATACAATAAAATTCTGACGTTCAAATTCAAAGAACGAAACGGTAGGGTTATTAAGGTAGATCCGGTTCAGCCTCGCCGATTACGCACATGCACCTACTATTGAGATAAGACAAGTAATCTGCGCCTTTGAAGAAAAATAAATGTAAATAGCATATGGTAGCTTTTGAATAAAAATAAATGTAAATAAAAAATGAATGTAAGTA
>NW_020213437.1:0-2892 GCF_003070985.1 Temnothorax curvispinosus | reverse complement strand
GAACATTTTTGGTCCTTCGAGCCGGATCTATCGGATTCAGTTCCGCTTCGGTCCTCTTTTCGCGATAAAAAGTGCGTGCTTGCTGTTCGTTGTGAACTGTGCTTCCGTGCAATGCCTGAAAAGAAAAATCAAATGGAAAACTTAATACAAGGACAAAGAGATTTACATGGGAGGATCTCACGCGTAGTGGAAAATCTCAGGAAGCTGGGGCAAGCCAACATCACCGCTGGCGCCGTTCAATCCCGTTTGGCCAGCCTCGAGAGCTGTTGGAACAAGTTCGAAGAGCAGGACAAAACTCTTCGTACGGTTCACCGGGAAGCTGTGAGCGATACCTCTTACCTGACGGAAGATTTCTTTAGCCTCGTGGAAGAGGCATACCTCAATCAGAAGGGGACATTACTCGACTGTTCCACTCGACTTTCTCGCACTCCACAAGCCGAACCGAGAGCGGATCCGTCAGCATCACGAACCACGCTACCTAGAATACAGCTGCCAGAATTCACGGGGAGGTATGAAGACTGGCCCGCCTTTCGAGACTTGTTTCAGTCCCTCATCGGCAAGGACAGCAGTCTAAGCGAGGTAGAGCGACTTCATTACCTCAAGGTAAGCCTGAAAGAAGATGCAGAGGCGTTAATTAAAAACTTGCCTACAACGGCGGAAAATTATCGACGCGCGTGGAAAATCTTGTGCGAACAGTTCGAGAACAAAAGACTACTAGTGCGATCTTGTTTAACTAAATTTACCGCGTTGCAAAAAATGAAATCTGAAACGGCTACTGAATTGCGGAAAGTACTAAACGGCGCGTCCACGACTGCCGGCGCGCTGGAGAGCATCGGTCGTCCGATATCGAGCAGCGAGGACCTTTTCGTTTTTTTTGTAGTGGAGCGGCTCGACGCTCGCACTCGCCGAGAATGGGAAAACTCTATCAGCGAGTCGACCAATCCCCCGACTTATGAAACTCTTAAGCGCTTCCTCGATCGCCGGCTCCAAACGTTGGAAGCAATTCAGCCGGGAAGATCAGAGACGCCTGCGAATAAATCTACGGAAACGGGAAATAAAGCCTCGCGATCTCATCATGTGCAAAAACGAGAGCCCGGTTTCTCGCGATGCGGAATCTGTAAGAAGGAGCATGCTCTGATGTTGTGCGATGTATACAAGGGCAAACCCGCTCGGGAACGAAAACAGTACGTCGACAGTAACTCCCTTTGTGAGAACTGCCTCGGACGACACAAGGTCAACGATTGCCCGTCCAAAAGACTGTGTTCGGTGTGCGCCGAAAAACATCACACTTCACTGCACGATGCTTTCCGAAAAACTCCGACGGAGCCCGAGACCGCTAAGACCGAGAGTGACAACCGCGCATGTTGCGCGAAACTCTCCGCGTACTCAACCGTCGGTACTTCTTGCTACCGCTCGAGTTCAAATACTTGATCGCTACGGGAGATCAATCGACGCGCGGGTTTTAATCGATCAGGGTTCGTAAGCGACGATCATAACGGAAAATCTCGCTCAAAGACTAAAACTTCCACGAAGACAGACTTCAGTCGCAGTGTTCGGAGTGGGAGGCGACCAGACGGGAGTCGCGAGGGGCAGTGTCGTTTTGAAGATCTCACCGCGCTCGGGGGGAGAATCAGTGACGTCACACGCGATCATATTACCGCGGCTCACCGAATATTCGAGTGTTTCAGACGCACCGTTTGATGAATGGCCTCATATTCAAGGACTCGAGCTCGCAGATCCGGACCTCACATCGACTGACCCGATTGACGTCTTGCTTGGCGCGGACGTCTACTCATCAATAGTGCTCGAGGGATTACGCAAGGGGACCAGCTTGCAACCCGTTGCACAGAAGACCATTTTTGGATGGATCCTACTGGGTCAATTCAAGCCAGCTGAGGAGGATCAAAGGGTGTCGAGTCACCAGTGCTTACTCGGCGAATCCCTCTCTAACCTCGTCAGGAAATTTTGGGAGCAGGAGGAGCTTCCGATTTCACCCACACCTCTCACGCTCGAAGAACAGGAGTGCCAAGAATGGTTCACCCGAACACACCAACGAACTCCCGACGGTCGCTATGTCGTTCGCTTGCCTGTACGCTCGACCCTGCCGGACCTATCGGAGACTCGTACCGCGGCGATCCATTCTCTTCTCCGCACCGAAAAGCGCTTCCTGAGAGACACTGAGTTCAGAGAACTCTACACGGACTTCATGAGCACATATGAGGACTTAAATCATATGTCAAGAATTACGACAACGTCTCACCTGCCAGCAAGGGTCTGCTACCTCCCGCATCACGGAGTGTTCCGAGCCGCAAGCACCTCGACGCGCCTCCGAGTAGTCTTCAATGGATCTTGGACCGTCTCCTCGGGCACATCGCTCAATGAACACCTCCATGTCGGACCTAACTTGCTGCCAGCCCTAGCCGACAGAATTCTTCGTTGGCGATGGCATACTTATGCGATGGCAGCCGATATTGAGAAAATGTATCGGCAGATACTCGTTCACGAGGAAGATCGGGACCTGCAGAGGATCGTATGGAGAAAGGATCCGGACGGCGAAATACTGGACTTAAGGCTCAACACCGTTACCTATGGTCAAGCTTGCGCACCATTCCTCGCTCTCAGTTCCCTTCGTCAGCTTGCGAGCGATGAGCAGGTCCGCTTCCCGGAGGGTGTCTCTGTAGTGCTCGAGGACTCCTACATGGACGAATTCTACTTCGGGGCCGATACGAAAGCGGAAGCCCTGGAAAAGCAGAAACAGTTAGGAGGTCTTTGCAAGGCGGGCGGCTTCCCCCTGAAGAAGTGGACAGCCAACTCTACCGAACTACTCGAGAA
The DNA here is from genome assembly GCF_003070985.1 of Temnothorax curvispinosus. Classification (NCBI taxonomy): domain Eukaryota; kingdom Metazoa; phylum Arthropoda; class Insecta; order Hymenoptera; family Formicidae; genus Temnothorax; species Temnothorax curvispinosus. The sequence goes on along the minus strand of NW_020213437.1, from coordinate 60 downwards.
CATACCCGAGGACGATCGCTTGCCACGCCAGTCTCGCGCCTGTACAGACGAGCGGATCAC
>NW_020213436.1:0-1038 GCF_003070985.1 Temnothorax curvispinosus | reverse complement strand
CGTTTTTTGCCTCTTTGCACCACTACGGTCCCCATGACGCACCACAGTCCATGCTTCTTTCTCTTTCGGTCTCTCGGTATTAATTTTCTCGATGATTTTGTCAAAGTCCTTCTCCGACAAGCCAGTCTTGACGCGATTATTGATCAATTGATCTGAATCTGTAGCCTGATACCCATTATCCTCTCTCACTTCATCCGAGATCTCCATCTCCAATCGTCTCTTAAACAGCGGGAAGAAAGAAAAAAAAAAAGGTATACCGCTCCCCCTCCGAGGGGGGAGCCCACAAAAATTCTTTATTTCCTCCCAAAAATTCCAGCCCGAAGAACACCGAAAATATGACCTCAAGATTGCATCGACCGATTATATCCCTCTACGCAACTAAGTATATTCCAAAATAGGTTAAGTGCCGATTCGCGCTAACACGTCCGTCTCGTTAGGCCGCTCAAACGGAACCCACAATGCAATATGTAACGTACAGGTTAGTTGTAATTTCCTACTCAACAATATAAATGCAATAGAAAATTACAACTAACCTGTACGTTACATATTGCATTGCAATAGCAAGATTGAGTTACACTATTGTTACTGGAAAGAGTATAAACACTTCTAACCGCAGCACAAAAACTCCGGCAACCATTACAAGCATTTGTACATTTTCCAGACTTCTTTCTTATAAGATACTTTTCATTGCCTCATCTATTTCTCACAATCAGTAGCAGATTCGATGTTGTATTGTAGCCAAGAAATGATTAAAAAAGTCAAAAATAAAGTTTTATCACAATAAAAAAGATTATTTTATTGGTAAAATTTTCTTTTTTATAATTTGTAATCTTATATAATTATTGTCATAAAATAATAATAAAATAGATACATATAAATAGATTTATATTTATCTGTTTTAGATTAAAATAGATTTATAAATATAGATTTGTGTTCTTTATTTTAAAATTTTAGAATAAAGTTTTGTTAAAATTAAGATTAGGGGAGACCGGGGCTAAGCCGACAGCGGGGCGAACTTGACACTAGGCTTTTTGCCAA
>NW_020213435.1:266-9184 GCF_003070985.1 Temnothorax curvispinosus | reverse complement strand
TGGGTACTCGTACAGATCCCACGAACGGAAACTGACACTAAGATATCGCCCGCTTTCCAAAGCCCGTAGCATGGATAGCTTATTGACCTCGTTTAATGTGACGTGAGGCATTCGCCACTGTACTTTAAACAATTCAATTTCCGGCTCCGTCGCCGGATTTCCTACAATGCAATTGTTATCGCTACGCGCTCGTATCAAAATTAATTCGTGACGAGCGTTAACAACGACGCGTTTGTAATCCTCGCAAAAGCCTAGCAACATCTTGAGCGGTACGCAAAAGTTGAAGTATCCTTCAGGTATGCTCGATGTAACGTCCCATCCAGCATTCCGCATGATTTGAGAATCGTTATACGATAGCGATACGTAGTTCTTGATGGTACTGGTTATTCCAACGTTTCTGTTGCGATCAATCTCTACACCGTTGAGCTCATATCGAATTTTATCAAACATGAACGCCGCACAATTATTCGCAAGCGTTGCCTGAGACTCGTCATTCCTTCTCTTTATCGTCAATCTTCCTTCAACGTAGAGAAAGCTTTCACACGGCAACGTGTATAAATCCTGCTGTTGTATGGGTATTCTTATCTCATCGTTATGTCCAAACGTTGTGTTGGCGTACGGATTGTACGTGTGTGTCTCAATCTTGACGACACTGTCGTCAAAGATCGGTTCACCTCCAATGTTTAAGATATTAGCCATTTCGTACGACGAAACCCAATGATTTCAAAAATTCAACGTTCGACGCAGTGAGTTTCTTCTTTGGCGACCGGATTGTTTCTCTAATTTTGTTTCTCGTCTGTTGCACCTGCTCAGCTTCGTTCAGTACGAGCATCTCACGTTATCGCTGTCGTCTTCGTACATGCAGTCTAACGGTGATCTCTTCTCCGCGAAAATCAATCAATCGACCGTCCTGATCCACGACGCGAAGCGTCAAGTCCGAAATGCTCCGTACGATGATCGGAAGGTAAATGATCCGTGCCGGCGTTTCCGATATCTTATATCCTGGAGGCACACTCGGTGAAAACTCGTGTATCGTGTGCACGTACTTGTCGTTGCTTGTACGCACCCGCGGTCACGTTGCACTCTATGCGAATGATGTTTACATTGACGATATTTATCGGAACATTTGATTCGTGCCATTGTCGCGGCTCCAGCACGAGATTCGCTGAAAATCCCAGCAGCGATCCAATGTTGTTCGGTTTTGTGAAATTTATCCGATAAGCGCATTTGATCTCGCTCTTCATCGTATTGTTATTAGCCCGAATAATAATCAGTGGGTGCTCTCCATCTTCGTTTGTCGAGACATTATCGGATTGGTCCCATAATAGGGCGTGTTTCAGATACATGTCTATATCACGCAGTTCATACGATCCTTCGGGAACGGTAATCTCCTTGTCATCGTCGTCATAGTAGAATTTATTGTTCGACGAATTTACATTCGGTATCGTGTGATAGGTTTCAAAATCTGTCAGACCGAGCTCGTAATCGCCATCGCTCAAATCCACGGTGGGAAAGTAGCTTACCGCGAGGATGCTGCTCTTGCCGGTGAGCGTAAATGTCAGTGACATGTTTGAATGAATACTGAGATTAAACAGCGCATCGCCGGTCTTTAAATTGATTGTCAACCGACCGTAGAAAGCGCAGACACAGTTGTCCACAGTTGCTCTGATCGTATCGCTGATAAGGCGTGCAATTGTACTCTATCACACTGTTCTTCAGATACTGCGCCAATTCTCTCGGTGGTCGAAGATTGCCAAAACTGTCGAAATATATGGCACGACCTCCCCTCTTCGCGTACGCCACCCAGTGAGTACCCGGTCCCTCAGCATTATCTAAATTCACGATACCGCTCTCGTTTCGACGTACATCGCCGATCGGTAACGAGTCGCGCATAAAAATACCTCTAAAATATGGAATGCGCATACGTTTTGCCAATTGTTGCAGTTGTACGTTGGTAGTTACACCCTTGGGAATTTTTAGCGTTTCTTCGACGTTTTTTTTTCTTGAGACCCCCTGTACACGTTTGTACGGAGCGAGATAAAGTCCGTGACCTTCCATGGCGCGATTGTGACGTTGCATCTCTTCCAGCTGACGCCGCGCGGCTTTGTTATCGTTCACGGCCTTTGCGACTCCCGCCGCTCCGCCGACCAACGAACCGAGAACCCCCAACAACGACAGGATCGGCAGGATACCGCCGCGTTTCGCTACCGGAAGTATTCGCTTGTTTTTCTTCTTTTTCTTCGTTTTCAAACCCATACCGAGTTTCGTCTTAGCCTTCATGGCTGCCCAGACGGCTGTAGCTGCAGCTCTCTCTCCGAGAGTCGAATCTATCGCGGTGACACGTTTTCGCGCTTTCGCGGCGAGTATATTGTCGGCCACGTGTCGTTCTGCGAGATCGTTGCTACGCGAGTAGGCTATGTCGTGTTCGCGACACGCTGCGTCCAATGGATTAATACCTCGATCACCTCTTGCCAATCGTGTTTCTAAATAAGTTCCCGGACCGCAAAATTGATAGCCGGGAATGTGTAATTCGATCGGAAGCGCGTTTATCGCGCGATTCAACAGACCTCGACCTATCTTTGACGGCATTCGCCGCAATTCTTTATCAACGGCGGCGGACCGTCGATGTGCGTTTGCTGACACGGCAAATTATAATGTATCAAACAGCGACGATATTGCTGAACCTTCGAATCTGCCTTGATATGTTCGGGCAGCTTATCCCACAAATAATCTATGTAATTATAAAACTGTCGTAGTAGAATGACCTTTGGTATATACTTCAACTGCTCGGCGGTTAAATCGTAAATATCGCTGTTATCCGACATGAGCAGAAACATTTTAAAGACTGAGCATATCGGCTCTACGCGCCTCTATAAATAGGTCTGCTTTCTCGATACTGTTTCTCATTCGTTGTGGAGGGGAGGTAAAATGCGGTTCGTACGACAATCGCGGACGATCAAAGTGACAAACTTTGACGATAGGATGCAGTTAACGAAAGAGGTGCGCAAACATGGAAACATGCTACCGATTTCTATACGCGGTATCATCTGCGGTCCGTCGAATTGCGGCAAGACAAACGTCTTGATAAGCTTGCTGGAAAGTCCGCACGGTGTGCGTTTCAAGAACGTGTACGTGTACTCGAAATCGTTGCAACAACCGAAATATTGATATTTGGAGAATATATTAACACCGATAGAAGAGATTGGTTACTTTACGTTTTCGAATAACAGTGACGTCATTCCGCCGAGCGAGGCGCTCCCGAATTCTATTTTTATCTTTGATGACGTGGCGTGCGACAAGCAGGATACGATAAGAGAATACTTTGCAATGGGCCGGCACGCGGACGTTGATTCCTTCTATCTTTGTCAGACGTATGCAAAAATACCGAAGCATCTTATACGCGACAACGCGAATTTATTGATTATGTTTAAACAGGATGGTACCAATCTGAAACATATATACAGCGATCAAGTAAATACAGATGTCTTACGAAGATTTCTGTAAATTGTGTGATACGTGTTGGCGACAAAAGTATGGATTCGTGGTGATAGACAAGGACAGCGCGATTTCGAATGGTCGATACAGAAAAGGATTTAACGACTTTGCAATACCGTAACGCGGTTAGTTGTTGTCGACGCGTCGATTGAGCAACGTTATCGCAACATGGACAACGACGAGGAGATTAGAGAGCGCGAGAGGATAGCAAATCAAATTGCGAAAACGAGCGATTCGATTCGCAAAAAGTATCACGCCTTGAAAACAGGCAAAATGGAGGAAGATATCGCGTTGGAGAGACACTTTAAGCCCATCATCGAGCCTCTAAAGCAGATTGCCGAAAACACCGTTGGCAAAGAATCTGATGTGTCAAAGATTGAGAATGAAACGGCGTGGGAAGACGAAGAGCCAAAGCTCAAACGAAAACGACCAAACACCTCGTTTAACGACTCTGTAATGGCTTCAACTCCGGTTACGTTGAAACGATCGATAAATGTGCCATCTAATTTGAGCAAAATAACTAAAATTTTACAACCGCGTAAATCGAAACGATCGAAAATTGCTCCACCGAATAAACCACCGATAACCTCTGCGTCTTCCGTACAACCCACAATGCTCGAATCACTCGCAAACGAGGATGTTTTCGAAACCACTGATGACTCACTCGTGACGTCCGTTCGACAGCAGTTGCAAACATCTGAGGGTCGAGAAACGTTGAGAGATCACTTGGGTCCATTGAGCCAAAAGTACGTCGTGGCTGTTCTCAGCGGCGATCAAGAAAGCGGTATAGACACGTGTACGGCGTTTATTTCAGCAACGATGGAATGATGCTCGGTAATAAACGTTTTGACGTGGACAACGCGGACAACATAATTATTGACGACATACGATACGCAGGCACATGTGGTCTTTACGAGTTGATCTTTAAAAAAATTCCCAATGACGAGATCTACACGGAGGACGACATGCAAAAATACAAGAGCATTCTGTTGATGACGAATGCTCATAAACGCAATCACGATGCTCATGCTCGATTAAATGGCAACAGGGGATACAAGTACAGACAAATAATCGCACCGTTGATTTTGGGTAAAAAAACTGGAAAAGGTATGCCGCGTGCCATGACATTAAACGGCAACAAGATTGACCATATAATTGCATCGCCGATTTCGGGTAAAAAAGGTATACCGCGTGTCATGACATTAAACGGCAACAAGATCGACTATGTTTATTGGGACGATCCCAACAAGCTTGTAGACCGTCTCCGATTGCTCGAAGCTTCGCGCCTAGCGGGTCATAACGGTCACGATAACGAAATCTTGTCGATTATCGAGGAACTTCGCGAAGCTGGACTTATTATAAATTAATCCGCGCGTCGGCGAGTCATTCAATCAACATCGAAATGCCGATCAACAAGTTTGGTATATCGCTCGGAAGAGGCGGTGCGGAACCGTACTATCAATGGAGCGGATTAATCAGAAATTACGTGCGCGATAACGCTCTTTGCGTGGTCGCCACCGACTTTGACGCGAAATCGCGCAAGATTCGACGGATAGCGCCGCCTGTAGATGATGGCGATGCCGCTAATAAACGCTACGTGCAGCAGAGCGTGCAAATTTTAAAAGATCGACAGGATGAAATCGAGAGAAAGATGGTCGCATTCCAAAATAACATGCAAATTACCCTAAACAAACTTCAAAAGATGATTCAAGATGTAATTGTGAATCATCGCGAATAGATAAGAACGTACATCTGATCTCTGCGTCAGTTACGCGTCATCGTCATGGCTAGTAAGAAGCAATCAGCTGAAAAACGGCGGCTGGTGGAAGAATTACACGCTCCCGCAAGAAGAAATTTTTCGCGAAGACGCGTCATAGTGCGCGGATACGATGACCTGTGGCAGGCGGATGTGGTCGAGATGCGTCCATATACGCGATTCAACAGAGGCCACCACTACATACTCACCGTTATCGACGTGCTGAGCAAGCACGCATGGGCCGTACCGCATAAGGCCAAGAGCGGACCCGAGGTTACTACGGCGATTGCAAAAATAATTCGAGACGGCGGAAGATGTCCGAAAAATCTGCAGACTGACAAGGGGAAAGAATTTTACAACGCAAACGTGCAGAAACTCTTGAAGAAACATAATATCAATCACTATTCGACCTATTCCGTAATGAAGGCATCGGTCGTTGAACGATTAATTGGCACGCTCAAGAATGATATGTGGAAAATGTTTACGCGCAATGGAAATTATAAATGGATCGACTCGTTGCCGGGTCTCGTATCGGATTACAACGCGCGAAAGCATCGAACTATCGGCATGCGACCCATCGATGTTACCCCCGTGATCGCCGACAAACTCCTAACAACGGTGTACAGTCACGTAAAGATCGCTGCTCCCGCGCGATTCAAAGTGGGCGACTCGGTACGTGTGAGTAAATTCAAGACAATCTTCGAGAAAGGATACACGCCAAATTGGACCACGGACGTATTTAGAATCGTCAAAGTGCAGAAAACTAATCCCGTGACGTATCTGTTGGAAGATTCCTGCGGAAAACCCGTCGCCGGCGGCTTCTACGAATACGAGTTACATCGCGTTGCTAATCCCGACGTGTATCTCGTTGAAAAAGTTTTGCGCAAAAGGGGAGATGAGGTTTATGTAAAGTGGCTGGGATTTGATAATTCGCATAATTCATGGATACACAAGAATAATGTATTGTAAAAATTTATTACAATATAAAAACATATTATACATACAAATGAGTCATTTATTTTCCGAATGTATTTACAATGGTATATATATTTACAATGGTATTTTATAACAATATATATTTACAATGGTATTTTATAATGCCCCCATGGCAGCGTCTCGGTAGAACCGGGTATAATGTATCGCTTATCGTCGTACGGACTTAGAGCTATTTTCGTTTCAGACACGGTATATACCTCGTGTAGTTTGGACCTTATGCATACCTGCTGTCGCGTCATTTCGATTTCGTCGCGCAGACACTGCGTGTAATCGTCGAACTTTATAGTACGCGCTACGACGTTACTCTTGACACCTTTAACCTTCTTCATATCTTTCTTACCGTCCACTCGCAAGGCGTACATCTTTGCTCTAAGCCCGACGAATTCGGTCATTATTGCACCGTTATTTTCGTCTTTCATCAAACCCGGAACTTTTTTATTGGCGAGTGGGATACCGTACGCATTATCGATCGCGTAATCGCTAGTGTCGAATCTATGAATGTCACGCTTCATGGTATCGTACACATCGTCGCACTCAATGTCATAAATGAGACTGTCCGTATCGGTGTACATGACTTTACACTTGTCGCGATACAACGGTAACATGTACTCGTGATGAAATTTATACAAACATGTCTTGGATATATCGAGGATGCACATGCCTTCGTAGATTGGTTTGTCGAATTTCACCTCGAATTTTCGCATTTTTATCGCTACCAGATTCTCCGAAAAGACGCTTCGACTGTGAAAATTTGGTTTCGCGATCAGTGCTTCCGCGCCGTATCTACCCTCCCAATGAGTCACAAGTCGCACGTCAACGTGATTGCGCACGTTCTCCATGGTTTTGCCAAACACAGCGTTGTTCATCAATTTGTATAAATTTTTCTCGAAATCATTCTTGGCCAATGTTCTAAATTTCGTATTAAGTTCTATGTAATCGCGAAGCCATGGAGATTGCGCGAATTTCAATACGCGGTGAATCTTTGCTATACGGAGACCGTGACGCATGCACTGCTGCAGGTTGCGATAATGTATGACATAACGTTTCTTATCGTATAATGTTGCGAGGAGTTTGTCCTGCCGCTTACCGGGTAGTTTATCGCGCGTCGGACAGAACGGTAGGTCAGTGTGCGCGTCGTGAAGATGTTGCGGATACTCCAAGTCGACTTCGAGAATGTAGCCTATCGAGGAATCCAACGCGATATCCATTACGTTAAAATCGGTTACGTCGTCGACCCATTGAAAATCCGCGTAAGGCAATGGTTGACACATTGCCCAGCCGTACAAGTTGTTTACATCAAAATACATCAGGTACGACGACGGTTTCGATGGATCGTACGACTGCGTGTACTTGTTGTTGGCCCGCGCGTATCTGTTTGAACATTGACTCAGGCCACCGCGTATACCGCGTTCGATAAACATGACCATGTCAATGTCGGTGAGCAATTCGAAATTGATACGCGTATGCTTCAACATAGCGTAAAACCCGGTAGAGTGTAATAATACGCGGGATCGAGTCCATAACTCGCGACGCAGCTGTCGCGAAAATTTTCAAAGATATCGGCCAACAGCAAAACATCGGTTTTGAGATATAAATCGCTGTAGTCACCGAGCGTTCAAATGGAGAACCGCTGCCAGACGTTGACGGCGTGCGCGTAATCGCTCTCGGATACGGTGTCACCTGTCAATGAACTGTAAAACGAGTCGCGCGGTGGTAAGCACGAGTCCTCCAACTTTTCGACGCAGTCAATGTACTCGTACGGAAATACGCCTTTTCGTGTCAGCAAATCAAAATTTTCTGCGGATAATTTACAAAATTCGCGTTGTAATATTCGCAGTTTATCCTTGCTGAGATAAGATGCCAATTTGTCGAGACTAGCTGTGAGAAATTTGTATGAATCGATAAATCGCAATTTGACGCAATTTTTCTTATCTTTATCTTCGGTGCTTTGAACATTTTTCGTAAACGAAATGTATTTTTCTTTTGTGATTGGAAGTAAGTCTACACGTCCTTCGTACGCTGTAGCTATTTCTGTGATAATGAAATGCGCGTCGTAGCCCGATAAATTGTGAAAAATTATGGGAATGCAATGTGAATCTTTGTAATTTAAGTTGCAATTTAAATGCGCGGGACCTCTGTATCGACCGGTCAGGTGACAATGATCGCGTACTCGCACGTCGTCTGGCTCGAACGGTTTTTCGCACACGTGACAGTGCGTCGCGCTGTTAAATTTTTCCCACTCGTCTCGCGTGAAATCCGCCATGGGTACATTAGTGGACAAAATAGTCTTTACATCATGAGCTAAACGTCTTAGCTCCTCAGCGAACCACGCGACGCAATCCTTATTGCGACGAAACCGATACATTGAGAACGACTCGTCGTATGAGCAGCGCACGTAGTACCCAATGCTAAATACGCGATGATATTGATACGTGTACCTCGACGTTTCCGGATCCGCTTCCATCTTCTCCAGGGTACATTCCAGGTCGGCGTATATGATAAATGGAACTCGTTCCTTCCTGTTGTAATTTTTAAAGGCCAACCACTTGTCGTTATCGCTCGGTAACTTGATCGCGCAGTCGTTCATCTCCTGACAGTCGACGGTGTGGGCTTCCAATTTCTCACTCGTGTAGAAGTAGTGCAAACATCTGTAAATAATAAATTTTTTTTT
>NW_020213435.1:0-256 GCF_003070985.1 Temnothorax curvispinosus | reverse complement strand
TTTCTCGATGCTGTACACGTTGATGGAGATGTCGTTGTGTTTTTCAAAATTTTTAATTTGATCCAACGTCATTGGAAACTGAATATCTTGGAGATTTAGCACCGACGTGTAATGAGGATACGACGATTCCCGTTCTGCATTTCTTTGGGCTGGATGCAGAGCAGCCGTCACTGACCATGCGAAACATGCATTGTCCATTGATCGCACGTTTATCACAGCTTTCTTCAATTTAATTTCTCGCGGTATTTCCACAAAA
>NW_020213434.1:405-3721 GCF_003070985.1 Temnothorax curvispinosus | reverse complement strand
CGAAGCGCGTCCTTCTTCAACGCCACGACGTTTATTTCTCAGTTTTTTAATCGCGCTGTTCCGCTTGATCTATTCGTTCGGGAATGCTCTGGAGTCGCCCGATCGCGCTCTCTACGTTAATCTTGTTCGTCCCAGCGGTACCGATCTTCGGCGTGGCCACGCGTCGTAAGATTATCCGATTCGAGAGGAACGAGTCGTAACTCACCGCCGCTATCTCGCCATTAAACTCTTCAATCGCGACGGGTCCTTTTCAATCTCATCGGTCACGACGTTTCTGAGCCGTTGGATCGCGCCCTACACGTATGTCTTGTTTGTCGCATCGGAATCATTCTCCGGTGCGGCTACATCGTGTATCTTGATTTCTCGCGCGTGGAAAAAGCCCATAAACTAACGAAGCGCGTCCTTCTTTAACGCCACGACGTTTATTTCTCAGTTCTTCAATCGCGCTGTTGCGCTTGATCTATTCGTTCGGGAAAGCTCTGCAGTCGCCCGATCGCGCTCTCCACGTTAATCTTGTTCGTCCCAGCGGTACCGATCTTCGGCGTGGCCACGCGTCGTAAGATTATTTGATTCGAGAGGAGCGAGTCGTAACTCACCGCCGCGCCCTACATCCAATTTTTTCTGGTGTCGCGACCACCAGTTAAATATTTTTAATACATTTTGTAATGCGCAATTCTTAACATGTTTTTCGCATTTTACAGTATTAGTAACATCTGGATTATTTAAAGATTTGATATCTTCGTAATTTGCATCTAAAGTCTCAATTTTTAGATGTTTTCTCGCTTTATTCTCAAGCAGATCCACCAGCCATTCTCGTTTCTGGCATCCCTTGACGTACACAAGAGTCGATGTCTCGTCGCCCTCTCCAAGTACGGCCGATGATATTAGATGTTTCTCCATGCTGTAGGACACATTTCCATCCTCCCATCGTAGTCTATGGTAATTCGCAATCAACCAGGAAGCGCATGATCTGTCGGAGTCGTGAGGAGACTCCATGGCATGGGACATGTAAAAATGTAATGCGCCAAAACGGTCCCGTTTCTCAGAACCGCCACCTTCTTTACGACAAATTTCATCCCGACGGTGAATCCTTGCAGATCGACAAACGTCGGTACGATCATGACGAAACGACGGAGCAATCTGTATCTTATCGCGGTACATTAGTGTTTCTTATATCGCAATATCTGCTTATATTGCAATATCTGCTGATATTGCAATTTACATGAGTTTGCGCACTACATTAGACAGCGGGCAGTATTTGATTACGCGATCATGCAAGATGAGACAATAGGCGGTAGTATTTGCAGGTACATTTTCTTTACAATCAAATTCTATTCGCACATCCACGGTGGCGCTCTTGACAGATTCGTTTTGTCGCGAGCAATCAATGACAACAAAAGGTCTTTCCACCAGGAATGTATACAAGCTGCAAAGCGTATCGAAGGAATCGTATCCGTAATAAGTTTTACGAAAACGCGCATACATATCGAAAAGAACGGCGTATCGATTTTTACCAAAATCTAGATTCATGTCATCGTACGGATAAAATTCAGAGTTTAGATAAAGTTTCACGTTGGTCAAATTACAATCATCGAATACGCTAACATTTTGAGACATGATATTCTTGCGGCCGGTCTGCAGCGCAAAGATAACGTACCGCGGTTTCTCTAGCTGAGTCGCCGTTTTGACGGCCCACGAATGCTTGGTCGTGCTCTGCAACATGGGATACTCATACAGATCCCACGAACGAAAACTGACACTAAGATATCGCCCGCTTTCCAAGGCCCGTAGCATAGATAGCTTATTGACCTCGTTTAATGTAACGTGAGGCATTCGCCACTGTATTTTAAACAATTCGATTTCCGGCTCCGTCGCAGGATTTCCTACAATGCAATTGTTATCGCTACGCGCTCGTATCAAAATTAATTCGTGACGAGCGTTAACAACCACGCGTTTGTAATCTTCGCAAAAGCCCAGCAACAACTTGAGCGGTACGCAAAAGTTGAAGTATCCTTCCGGTATGCTCGATGTAACGTCCCAGCCAGCATTCCGCATGAGTTGAGAATCATTATACGATAGCGATACGTAGTTCTTGATGGTGCTGGTTATGCCAACGTTTCTGTTGCGATCAATCTCCACACCGTTGAGCTCGTATCGAATTTCATCAAACATAAACGCCACGCAATTATTCGCAAGCGTTGTCACAGACTCGTCATTTTTTCTCTTTATTACCAATCGTCCTTCAACGTAGAGAAAGCTCTCGCACGGCAACGTGTATAAATCCTGCTGTTGTATGGGTATTCTTATCTCATCGTTATGTCCAAACGTTGTGTTGGCGTACGGATTGTACGTGTGTGTCTCAATCTTGACGACGCTATCGTCAAAGATCGGTTCACCTCCAATGTTTAAGATATTAGCCATTTCGTACGACGAAACCCAATGATTTCGGTCCTGTGAACTTGGCACACCATACCTAAAAATCTCAAAGTTTTTTTAGAGTTCTGACTTTCTTTTGAATAGTTCTAGAGTTCTATATAAGCATTTTAAATAGTTCCGATAATTAAATAAAATAAAATCGAATTTGAAAATATGGTGCGCTAAGTTCACGCAGCGCACCAAATCATGAAAATCAATTATTTCTTCGGAGTTCTAGTTTGTTTTACAATAGTTCTACAGTTCTATATCAAATATATCAATAGTTCTAGCAATTAGAAGCAAAAAATTGATTTTTGAAAATCCAGTGCCCAAATTGTAACACCTGTCTAAGAAAGATAACAGTTCCGACCGGATCGTATTTTTTCGACTTTTCCACATAGTTTTGCAAAAAATTTTAATCACTTACCAGTAATGCAATTATTTCAAAAATAAAAACCATATTTAACATATAAGAAATTTTCAAGAAAACCGCATTTACGGGTTTTTAGGTGAGGCGCTGGCCGATTTTCGACAGTTCTGTAAATTTTATGATAATTATCTTGTAGATTTGAACGTATTCCAACATTTTCCGAAGTTCTATTGATAAAAATTATGTGAATATTTTTTAAATAATTTTTTGTCCCGAGAAAGCCGCATTTACGAGTTTCTAGGTGAGGCGCTGGCCAATTTTCGACAGTTCTGTGAATTTTATGATAATTATCTTGTAGATTTGAACGTATTCCAACATTTTCCGAAGAGTTCTATTGATAAAAATTATGTGAATATTTTTTAAATAATTTTTGTCCGGAGAAAGCCGCACTTACGCCGCGAGTTTCTAGGTGAGGCGCTGGCCGATTTTCGACAGTTCTGTGAATTTTATGATAATTATCTTGTAGTTTTG
>NW_020213434.1:0-395 GCF_003070985.1 Temnothorax curvispinosus | reverse complement strand
TTCTCCCGAGAAAGCCGCATTTACGGGTTTCTAGGTGAGGCGCTGGCCGATTTTCGACAATTCTGTGAGTTCTAATACAATTCGTCTGCAGTTTTGAACGTGCTTTAATGTTTTTAACATTTAAGAATTAATTTTTATTATTAGAAAATTTGTTTACGCGTTCTTATTAATCTGAGATAAGAGTGGCATTCCCTGAGTTCTACAAAAGAGTCATAACTTTTCCGACAATTCTGCTTAGAATTTCGAGTATCATCTTTGTTCCCACACTTAGCGATACCAGAACCACGACGAGGACGTGATGGGGATTGGTTCCATTTTTTTTTTGGTGGGGTTTTTTAAGTTTTTAAGTTTTTTTTGTTTATTTTGTTTTTTATTGTATTTTTTAATTTGTTATT
>NW_020213433.1:0-1072 GCF_003070985.1 Temnothorax curvispinosus | reverse complement strand
CCCTTTTGATCCGGCTTTGCGCCCGAACGGGTAAAAAGTCGTGACAATATATATATATAGAAATTATAGTTTAAGCATCAAAAGGGACTCATACTTAAGCATCATAATCATAAGCAGAAGAAAATTTTTGATTGCATATTATATAATAGCTGAATTATAACTTGCATTGTAAACATGGTCTAGGTGTGCAAATATTTATATATGTATATATATATATATATACCTGTATCTTAGAGGTAAAGAATCGTATCCTCATTATTATAGATTCTGAGAAAACAAGATTTAAAGTTTTAAATAGAGAAATAATATATATGTTTTTTAGATATAAAATAAAAGTAGCAGGTTAATTTATTAAGTTTTTTTTAAGTAGTAATTTAATTGACATGTTTAATAGTACAACTGCCAATAACACGCTGTTCTTGGTTCAAAAATTAGGCACTATAAAAATGTTCAATATAACTTCTTCTAGGCGTTGTATTTTAGAAACTAGTTGTAATAGACCTAATAAAACCTAATAAAACCTTTTACTACATCACAATTTAAGCTCATGGCATATTGGAAAAAGTATTAACTTAATTTTGACAAAGTAGACATATGATCCTTTACTCCTGTAGTACAGATATATATACTGATATGTATAAACACACATACACACATACATTAAAAGAGATTGACTCAAAAACTTACAGCTTCAAAATAGCTTCATATTTATTTATTATATATATATATATATATATATATATATATATATATATAAGAAAAACTCCTTTTCAAAAAAGAAATTCTTTCATTCCGACATCCGACAGCAACATGCAATATATTGTAGAACAGGTCTTAGCCACTTCTACCAACTCACACAGAGACAGGTCTATAGGTCTGCAACTTCTCACATCTTTTTCCTGTAAAATGTTCACAAAATTGATAAAAGTTTTAATGACAATACATTATTATGGAAAAAAATTATACATTTATTTTTATTTGTTAACTTTATTATTCAATTGGAGAGATTTATATTATTCAATTTTAATTTGTTATATTTTATTAATGTCTTGTTGACAAATAAATAACAATG
>NW_020213432.1:0-1311 GCF_003070985.1 Temnothorax curvispinosus | reverse complement strand
TTTTCAACGTCACACGAATATTCGTAGGCAACCAAGATCCAGTCCTGACCGTTTAACAGCTTTTTCTTTAGTTTGATAACATTAACTATATTGACATTACCTCGTATAATAAACTCTGTCGACATTATCTAACAATAGATTGTTAGCAAAAATCAAGTTAACGCTGCCTTCATGTTCTATTAGCGGATTCTGTTATATATTTATATCGATACTCTGCTAACAAATGTTGTAACACATACTTTGCAAAATCTATTTTCGACAGAGTTGATTATACGAGGTAATGTCAATATAGTTAATGTTATCAAACTAAAGAAAAAGCTGTTAAACGGTCAGGACTGGATCTTGGTTGCCTACGAATATTCGTGTGACGTTGAAAATTAATTAATAATATTCGTAGGCAACTAAGATCCAGTCCTGGGGCTTACGTATGTATCTTGAAATGAGGTACAAACGTACAAATTTGAACAGATTTGCCAGATTTCAACAAAGTAGATACTCTATAAGTGACGTTCCTCACTTTTGTAATTTTTATCTTGTTTCAAGATACATACGCGACTCCCTGACCGTTTAAAGCCCGTATCACTCGTATCAGACTACGGCGTGGGCGTGAGCGTGGATTGAACGTTTTGATCAATCAAAACAAAGTTCACTAAACTTGAGATCAGTTTTCTCTATTCCGATTTTTAACGTTCAACCCACGCTCAGTCCCACGCCGTAGTCTGATACGGGTGATACGGGCTTTAAACGGTCAGGGAGTCGCGTATGTATCTTGAAACAAGATAAAAATTACAAAAGTGAGGAACGTCACTTATAGAGTATCTACTTTGTTGAAATCTGGCAAATATGTTCAAATTTGTACGTTTGTACCTCATTTCAAGATACATACGTAAGCCCCAGGACTGGATCTTAGTTGCCTACGAATATTATTAATTAATTTTCAACGTCACACGAATATTCGTAGGCAACCAAGATCCAGTCCTGACCGTTTAACAGCTTTTTCTTTAGTTTGATAACATTAACTATATTGACATTACCTCGTATAATAAACTCTGTCGACATTATCTAACAATAGATTGTTAGCAAAAATCAAGTTAACGCTGCCTTCATGTTCTATTAGCGGATTCTGTTATATATTTATATCGATACTCTGCTAACAAATGTTGTAACACATACTTTGCAAAATCTATTTTCGACAGAGTTGATTATACGAGGTAATGTCAATATAGTTAATGTTATCAAACTAAAGAAAAAGCTGTTAAACGGTCAGGACTGGATCTTGGTTGCCTACGAATATTCGTGTGACGTTGAAAA
>NW_020213431.1:0-10178 GCF_003070985.1 Temnothorax curvispinosus | reverse complement strand
TTTATTATTACATTTTAATTGGGGCCGCAACATCCCTCCCCCTTTGAGAGAAGGAAACTACGGTCGGTAGTTTTCGTTACAATTTTTCGCTGCTTATCCTATTTCTATTTCTATTAGGGTGGTTTATTTTCTTTATTATTTTTGTTTCTGAGGTTACATTCTTCTTCTTTTCTAGTATAGTATCGCTGAGTCGCCCCGTACGTGCGGTCGGGCGCTCGCTCGTTTCTTAGGTCTTTTTATTACATAGGTGATTATTCCTACTATGCTTAATATAATTATTAACGTAAGTGTTGATCCTACGGGATATATGACATAGGGATTTTTTATTAGGGTGTCTTGGGATTTTTCCATTTCTTTATTTATATCGCTTATTTCTAGACTTAACTCCATTAATTCGTTCGGATTCCTGATTACAGGTTCTAATCTAATTTCTTTTTTCGCTTGTTCGTTAATATTTTTATTTATGTTTGTTAGCGTTAGGTTAAAATCTGCTAGGTGCATTTCTATTTGTCTCATAGTCGTTTGTCTTTTTGTTTTTATAATAATGTCGGGTGTGGTTAGTTTACAATTTTCGTTTATACTTAGTTTTCCTGTTCGTTCGATTTCTACCTTTTGTTCCGCCTGATCGTTACATTGGATCGCTATCTTTTGTTTTCTCGGCGCTGAGAACAACCACGCCTGTGGTTCGCTCAACGCTACCCACAAGGTTACGTCTGACACCATTTGCCGCCTCTCGCAGGCGTTTACATATCCCGGCGTCCCCACATAAACTTGCACTTCGCAGGGTGCGTTGGTCCCCACAAAATATATCGGGCAGTTTCGGTCACATACTATACGTAATCTGCTCCGTTTCGTTTACAGTCGTTTAAATCGCGTTCCTCTAGCGTTATGTAATTATGATTCTCTTTGTCTATGGCTAATATGTTGTGAGTAATTCTTAGGAATGTGAAAATATTTGCATGGTTAGGGACAGGTAATGGTGTCGTTCTTATTATGTCATACACGGGGTATGCTACCACGGG
The DNA here is from genome assembly GCF_003070985.1 of Temnothorax curvispinosus. NCBI lineage: Eukaryota > Metazoa > Arthropoda > Insecta > Hymenoptera > Formicidae > Temnothorax > Temnothorax curvispinosus. Next base: position 9,156 of record NW_020213431.1, on the reverse strand, counting down.
AAATTTGATTATCGTATAAATGTTCGGTTTATCATTATATGCGCTAATTTCTACATAGTTTTGTATCTCGTTCCAATTTTCTACTCTAGTTTTAAACGGAAAGTGGGATCCCTGCGTCAATTGTGACGTTGCTTCTTGTAGTTCGGTTATTATTTCTTCTATTGGCAATAGGCGGGTGAGTATTACTCCTTCCCGCGAATATGTGAGGTAGTCTATGGTGTCCTTCACGTCTTCCATTAGATCCTCTGTGATTGTGGTTAGTATTAAAAGCTGTTCGTCTATTTCTTCTCTTTTGGCGTACAGTGCTGTTTCCAGCTGTATCCGTCTCGTGACGTTCGCCATCAGTTGTTCGTTGTGGTATAACGATTTTTCTAAGGCCTCCATGTGGCCTATCGTGGCATTCATTACCTTTAATTGACTTTTAGCGGTGTGCCGTAGAGTCTGTTGCTGATTTTGTATCAGTTCAAGCTGCTCCTGTATGTGTTTTGCGTCGTCGGCATCCATAGTGCCGAACAGCGTTTTGCTGATCGTGCCGATCGCGTCTATTAACCCTCGCTTATTATTAGTTGTTTTATATATAGTCTGTAATCGCGTTAATAATTGCGTTAATTTTTTGTTATTTTTCTCTATTATATGGAGAATGTTTTTGCACGTCTGCTGCGTGTCCTTTGCGATTATCGTTTCGCATACTTCTTCGGCTTGCTGTAGAAATTCCTGAAGTTGGTGATATCGGTTTCCTAGGGCTGCTACGTCGATTTTAATCGCTAGTTTCCAAGTAGCTTCTACCTGTTGCAATTGTCCGGTTCTCTCAAAGTATATTCCCGGCTCGCTGCTGAATTGTCGTATCTCGTACGATGGTGCTGTCTCAGGTTTCGCTTTTTTCGCGAAGTGCTGGACGACGATCAGCGTCCTGTAAGATAAGGACTCATGTTACCTTTCTTCGAATTTTTACCTTGGCTTGGTAATGCCTTCTCCTTGCGTTTTTTCTCTCCTCGCGCGTTTAGTTGCTCTTGCGACGTGGTTTAGAGAGTACTTTTATTAACTCTATTAAAAATGCGGTGCATTCAATGCAACCTATATTTCGCGCCGGCGTCTTGCGACGCCTGTATGCGTTCGTATTGGCTACGCGCTGCTCGTGCGGGTGCCGTGAGTGAGGGTGCCGCGCTTAGTGCGCGGATGGCGGCAAATTTGGGTTCGGGGCCGACGTCGCCCCCTCCCACCTACGCAGAAGCGTTGCTAACGCCCCCGGATTCCTCCTGGATGCGTCTCCTCTACCCCCTGGAGGTCACATTGGATGTGGCCACCGGACGTCGTGTGGTGCGACGTGTTTGATGTTCGGTAAGTACTTATTGTCTAATTTTCGTTAGTTTTTACTATCGCCTATTTTCTATTGCCTACTTCCTATTGCTTGTTTTTTGTTCTTCTACGCTGTTTTTACTGTTCTATAAAGGGCTTTAATCGGTTTACGTGTACTCGCGTGGTTTTCCGTCCCTTTTTGATCGTATAATTTACGTCTGAGTGTTTTTCAATTACTTCGTACGGTCCTATCCACGGGGATTCTAATTTTTTCGATCTCCCTCTACGCACCGTTTCGTCGTGCAGGAGAACTTTGTCTCCCACTCGGAAATTGATTTCTTTTGTTTTCTTATCATACGTCTCCTTGGCCTTAATTTTTCGTTTCGCAAATGTTCCTTTGCAACTCGTTGTGTCGCTCTTAATTTTTCTTTTAGCTCTTGCGCGTAATCGTCATAAGTATACGTTGGTTTCGGTGGTTGCGACAGTGCCGTCGGTAGTGTTGCTCGGTGCCCGTATACTAATTCAAAGGGTGTAAACCCGGTCGCTGTGTGTGGCGTCGTGTTATACGCGAACATTGCGTTTGGCGTCCATTCGTCCCAGTCTGTCTGGTCCGCGTTAATATAATGTCGCAAGTGTTCGGCTAATGTTCTATGAGAGCGTTCCAATGCTCCATTACTCTCGGGATGGTAGGCCGTTGTTTGAATTTTTTCTATTTTCAATAATTTACACGTGCTTTTAAATATCTCGCTAAGGAAATTCGTTCCTCTATCCGTCAGTATTTTGTCGGGGATACCGTATTCAAAGATAATCTTTGTGACGAATTCTTTCGCGATTGTATTCGCTTCTTGATTAGGTACGGGTATTGCCTTACTGAATTTCGATAAATTATCCTGAAACGTGAGGATATATTTATTTCCGTTTTCGGTCACCGTCAGTGGTCCTACTATATCTAGAGCACATTTTTCGAACGGTTTGTCCGCGGTGTCTGTTATTACTAAGGGTGCTTTATTTTTTCGCGATAACTTGTTCTTCTGACATGGTTCGCATTTGTTAATGTAATCTTCGACGTCTCGAGTTAATCCTCTCCAATTATGCGTCAACCTTATTCGGTTTATGGTGCGTTCCACACCCTGATGTCCTCCTACAGGTGCATCATGGTATTCGTATAATATACGTTGCTTCTCTTCTTCTGTGTATTTTCTTTCGCTCTCCTCTTCGTTATTCTCTTCCTTCTCTATCTTGTTGATATCTGTCGGAACATGTCGACTCAGCGCATCTGCGTTTCTATTCTCTTGACCGGCCTTGTGTACGATAGTGTAATCGTATTCTTCTAATTTCAATCTCCATCGGATTAATCGTGATCCGGGGTCCTTTACGTTAAATAGCCAAACCAATGATTTATGGTCTGTCACTACGGTAAATTTTGTTCCATAAACGTATGGTCGGAAGTGTTTCACCGCCCATACTATCGCTAGTAATTCTTTCTCGGTAGTATTATAATTTTGCTCGGCTTTAGATAGTACTCTGCTCGCATACGCCACGGGTTGATCTTGACCTATCTTTCCCTGTGACAAGTATGGCTCCTATTGCGTAATCTGACGCGTCGGTCGTTACTACAAATTCTTGGGAGAAGTCCGGGTATTTTAATACCGGTGCTGTAGTTAGTTTTTCCTTAAGTATTTCAAATGCGTTTTGTTGTTCTGCGTTCCACTCGAATTTGATATCTTTTCTGGTCATTTTTGTGAGTGGTTTGGCGATTGCTGAAAAATCTTTAATAAACCTTCGATAATATCCGGCTAATCCTACGAAAGCCTGGATGTCCTTTACCTTTGTTGGTCTCGGGAAGCTTTTTACTGCTTCTAATTTTGAAGGATCTGGCAAGATTCCGCTTTCTGTTATTACATGTCCGAGATACGTCACTTCTTTCCGAAGGAATTCGCATTTATCGGGCTGTAATTTCAAATTATATTTTCTCAGTCTTTTTAGCACTTCAATTAATCTCTTATTGTGCTCTTGTAAACTTGCTCCGTATATTATTATATCGTCTAGATAGACTAAGCATTGTAATCCTACTAGTCCTGCTAAAACGGCTATTATTGCTCGTTGAAATGTCGCTGGGGCATTTTTCAATCCAAAAGGCATTCGATTATACTCGTAATGTCCGTATTGTGTCGAGAACGCTGTTTTTTCTTTATCTTCTTCTTCCATCGGGATTTGATGATATCCCGAGGCGAGGTCTAGCGTGGTAAAATATTTTGCTTTTCCCAGTTGGTCTAGGATATCGGTTATGTTTGGCAATGGGAAGGAATCTCCCTCCGTTAGGTCGTTCACAAACCGAAAATCTATTACCACTCTCAGTTTTAATTTTCCTGATGCGTCTCTTTTCTTTGGTACTACTAGCAACGGCGCATTCCACGGGCTCGTGCTAGGTCTAATAATTCCGTTTTTCAACATCTCTTTCACTTGTCTATTTACTTCTTCCTAGTGCTTTTCTGGTAAACGGTACGGTCGGACGTTGACCGGTACGCTGCCCGCCTTCGTGGTAATCTTATGCGCGACGATATCAGTGCATGTCAGTGGTTCTCCTTCCACATGCAATACATCGCTGTAATCTCTGCAAATTTCCATAATGGTTTTCTTTTCTTCTTCGTTTAAGTGTTGTGTGCGTATCAATTTTTCGACTTTTTCGCTACGCGGCATTGTTTCTTCTGCCTTGTCTACTTGGTTTATTTCTATCTCTTTTGCTTCTTCTTGCTCTAACTCTTCTAATGTTACTTGCGGCATTAGCATTTCGACTGTCTTCTCCGTCGTATTTAGTATGCTTGCCGGACATAGAAAGTTTTCTGGCATCACTAGGCAGTTTCCTATGAACACTCCTGGCATTGTCTCTTCTGCCTGTATTATTCCTAGTGAATTTTTATCGGTCGCGACTTGTACTATTGTCTCGCTTCGCGGTTTCAAAACCATTTTCTTATACGGGTATAATTTTAATGTGCTATTCCCTATGCGTATTGCGCTCGACTCGTAACTATATGACGCTCGATGTTTCTTTATAAAATCTACGCCTAGTATTCCGTCGTATTCAATCGGAAAATCATCCTTGACGACATATATCGTGTGCTTGATCTTTCTATCTTTCAAGTCAATAGTTGCTGTAAATTTTCCAATCGTATGGGCTTTATGACCTGTTACTCCTGTAAGGGCCATTTTATCCTCTTCTATCATTGTTTCGCCTTTCAAATGTTTTACTTTTATTATTGATACGGCCGCTCCGGTATCGAACAGTAAATTTATTTTTTCGCGCTTCGCTTCTCGCATGGGCAGAGTGATTAAGTCCAGTCCTGCATGCTTTCGCGGCTTGTTCGTCAGGTGTGACATCTGATACTCTAACGCCGGTCGGCGCTGCTTTGTGTCCTCTTTATCTTCCTCATCGCTATTCGCGGCTGAATTACTGTCCTTTTTTCTCGGGCCATTCGTTTTCGGGTGAAAATTTTTATTTTGTCCTCGCGGATTATTAGGTTTGTTGTGGTTCGTCCTTTCTTTATTTGGTCGACCATTTAACAACCAACATTCTTCGCGCATGTGTCCTGCCTTCTTGCAGTAATTGCAGACTTTATCTATCGCGTTTACGCGGGGTGTCCTATCGGGTTTCGGTAAGGAGAAACGGTTCGCATATCTATTGGTACGACATTCCCTTCCAAGGTGTCCGTATTTTCCACATTTTTGGCATTGTACTATCGATCGGTTATCGCGCGGTTGCGGCGAGTACGCATAATTATTTTTGGGACGCGGCGGAATTCCACTCGGCCCGTTTACTTTTTCCTCGGCGCTCGCTCCGGCAATCGCTTCTTGCAATGTTGCGAAATGCTGAGCTCGGACAAGTAACTTGATCTCGTCTCTCAATCCTAATTGAAAATTCTGTAATGCCTGTTGTTGAATCGTTTCTAATATAGTTCGCTTGCTTTCTATGGTGTGATTTCTTCCCTCTATCATGGAGTCGTATAGCTCCATCGCTAGCTTATCGGCTCTTAATCCGAATGCTCTTGCATTTTCTCCGGGTTTTTGCTTGAGTGTATTAAACTCTAGTTGTAAGTGTGTTGTGCTTTTGCGGCTCAAATAGCAAACTTCTAATTCTTTCTTTAGTTGTGCGAAATCTCTTATCTCTCGCGTTTGAAAGTCTATCATCGCTCTTCCTTTTAGCTTTGTGCATAGCACTGCTTCTAATAGCGTTCCTTCTTCCATAGGATTTATGTTTTTCATTGCATATGACGCGGCGCTTAAGAATTCTTGTAATTTACTCGAGGTTCCGTCGAACTCAGGTATCATGTCTCGTGCCTCTTTTAAACGTAGATATCCGATTGCGCGCTCCGCTTGGTTCCGAATATCATATGACGTTCTTCCGTACGTTACTTCGAACGGGAGGTTACTTGGCTCGCGTCTCGCGTGAAATTCGCGGCGTTCAGGATTCGCCGTTTCTAGTTGATTTACGCGATCTTGTAAGTTACGGATTCCGTTTAATATCTCGTCGAGAATGGAATCTCTATCGTCTCGCGGCGGTTCGGCCCGTGCGGGTATCCGGTTACGGTGATTCGCCGGGGTGCCTCTTTGTGATAGCACTCGATTAAGACGGTTTATTTCTTCGTCTATTTCCTCTGGGGTTATCGGCGCGTTGTCATTTACGTTATTCGCGTCGTGGTTGCTATTTGTTGCTTCCGCCATCTCGATTACGTTCGCGTGTCTCGGGGCAGAATAATATTCTTGCGGGTCAAAGACGCTACTATCATACGAGGTCAATGAAAACTCTCGTCTGTGGGTACGCCTACTGGTCGTACTGTTCGCGTCTTCTGATTGTACGTGCGCGTGTGAGGGGTGGAGTCTATTTTCGTCGGGGCAGTTATTTTGCCCTATTACTCTCGCGTCTAAAATTATAACGGAATCGTCGGTTTGTTCGCGTTCGATTACGCTGTTCTGATGTAGTTCCGATTCTGATTCGCTTTCGCTTGAGTAGTACGCGTCTAAATTTCGACGCACGGTTTCGCGATTGTCGCTTACGCCTTCTTCGGTCGTTTGCACGGGGCTTAACGGTCTATTTCTACGCGCTCGTCGTGACGTCTCGCTATGGAGCCACGATTGGTTTAGTTCCGCAGATGGATTTTCGTTTTCCGACATCTACGGTGATTGCGCTTTACATAATTTGCTTAATCGACTTACATTACGGTCGCTAGTCGCATGTTGCTGGTCGGTGCTCGTGCCGCCTTATCTGTCGGTGAGCCTCCGTTGAGGTAGGTCGGCGCCTTCTCGGGTTACGCTGCTCGCTTGTCCCTCGTCGGCCGCTACCGTGTTGTCTGCTGTTTTTGAATCTGGCTGCCTGTGTCTCCGTTGAGGATGTTGCACTGCCTCACTGATTCACTTATTTTTCTGTTTCAGCTGCCGTTCCCGTCTTCCTGCCACTGGATCCCTCACGCTGCCACCATTTTGTTGTGCCCTCTTTTACGGCGGGACACCAGGGATCGTTTATCCACGGAGGAGGCGGGATTTATTAACAACACTTTGCAATAAAAGATAACTTTACTTAATCCACTTTGCGTACAATGATTACTCGCGTGAAACGCCCGTCGCTTCGAGACTCCAATTGCCCTCGTCTCTCCTGTTGTCGCTTCCTTTTCAATCCTCGTCTTGTCCTTCGATATCGCTGAGTTGCTCGATCGTATCTGGGCCGATCGCGCAACTCATCTTTTGCTGATTCGGCGTTGCGTAATTCTCTCGGGCTTTCGCGGTCGCGTTCCCTATTGTTATTCTCGGTCTTTCTTAATATTATTATTTTATACTATAATATAATTATTTTATTATTACATTTTAATTGGGGCCGCAACAATTCTAACTGTTTCGGTCCGCATTTTATCGAGGCAAATGTCAACTGCGTCTATCTGTAATTACGTACAAGTATTCTAACTGCTTCTGTCCGCAGTTTTATGCGTGAGATACATAAAACAGGATTGAAGTAGCGTAGCACTTCACTATAGTTTTAAACCACGTTGTGCAAAAAATTCATATATTTTTTACATATGTTTTCACATGTATATGTGAGCACAATTGTTATTAAAATTGATGTGTGATAATAAGGTGGGACATTTCCCACTGTATATCATTAACATCCGGCTTTAGATACTTTTATGAAAAATCATTTTATTTTAAAAATGGTAAATACGTTTTGTAAATAAAGTATAGTCAAGCATATAAAGTTAGTCGGTCAGGTAAATTTTATATTTATTTCATTATATACAACTATATAATATTACTTATAGCTTAACTTTGAGTAGAAATAAAATTTGTGCCTTATACGGCCGTCACATGTAAAATATCTGAGGGATACAGCATACGTATGTACCCTCTGCGTGCGTAACAAACATCATTTTTTTTACATCACATATCGGAATAATAATCGTATTTTCGCTGTAACCATGTACCCTGAATATGTGAGGTACATTAAATGCATTCTCCGTTATCATTTTACGGATTTTGAAATAACATTCATCACCGATCAGAAGTACGGCCGTTATTTCGGCGCATTCGTCAGTGTTGATTTGCACGGCAAAATCATTTGTCTTTTTATTTGGTCTATAGGTGCTGCTGTGATAGTAATCACCTTTGAAAATACACCGTTCGTATCGAATTCTATTGGCGGTTTGTCGACCAATGCCCAAGAGGACTGTTTCTCCAACAGTAATTGTGCCTGTATGCTTATGTGCGGCGAATAAATTGTTGCAATATTGCCTACAAACTTCCGATTTGCCTCCACTATTTGTTCGCCACTTCCACAAATTTTTCTGCAGATATTTTGTGCAAACTTGTGCTTCTACGCCCTTTAGCCCACTCACTTGTTGCTTTAGATGGAAGTTCGTACTTTCAAAACTAAATGTTGAAGTGGCCCATAATGGACCACACATTCTCACAGATTGTACTATATGCAACAATGCGTGGATATTAAACGTTACGCACTCTTCACCATATAAAATTTCAAAATCTGCGACGAATCGAAGAAGATCGATTTCGCATTGTTTTAATTCTTCGTCGGTGATATTATCCTGAAGAAGTCGAAATAGGGCATTAACCGACAGAGCGAGATGTTCATGGACGTCATTTCGTATTATGCCATAGTAGCAAGGTAAACAATAAAATAATGTCCAAGAAAGCCACTCAGAAGCCTTCCATTTACACCTCTTAGTCAGAGGTCTTGGTAGACGCTGAATTTTTTTGATCGGCTTAATGCTAATTAAACGGGCATTCAATTTTGTTCGTTGAAGTTTGTTGAGATAAATTGGTGAACCTTGATTATAACTACTTTCTGCGATTTGTTTCTGGACTCCTAGCAATATTCCGTGCATGAAGTCGTACGCAAATCCCCACACTGCATTGAATTTCGGTAGTTTAAATATAATAGAGTCTCCTTTTACACCCCTGATGATTTTACTGAGTAATTGAGCGTCTGCTATGTCTTTCAAATGGCTTTCGTGACTTCGAAGTTCAGCGTCTTCACGGAATAAATATCGCACGGTTCCGCGCAAATATGTGCCATTCGCGTAACACCAGGAACAACCCTGGTAGCCATTGTACTGTAGCCGATTTTGTACAACAGGCCGTGCCACTGAGTCAACCGCACAACACAACGGTGCAAATTTGAATATTCTTTGCCTTTCTCCATGTTTAATCATAATTCCTTCTCTGAATAATTTTAATGCCCCTTGGACGAATTGTTGCAGAAACGTATCCATCATGCTTGGCGTAGGTTCCTTATCTCCTACCCACAACGCAACTAAGAGAACATGCTTGAATCGTTCTTTTGGGGGAAGTTCATTGACA
>NW_020213430.1:1225719-1242944 GCF_003070985.1 Temnothorax curvispinosus | reverse complement strand
GAGAGAGAGAGAGAGAGAGAGAGAGAGAGAGAGAGAGAGAATGCATTCGTCAGGTCAGTATAGCCATTCATTGACGCAAAAAATTCTCTGCGGATATCTTTAATTAAATTAAACGGAATCAGATCGATACACAGCTTATTTTAATCTGTAAAAGTTATCGCTCTTGACGGAAAAGGAGGGACAAAAATAAGTTCGACGGATTTTTGCAATCTGCTGCGTAATGTTTTTTCTTTTTTAGATTTCTGTTATGACGATAAAATGTGTGGTTAATACATGCATACGCATGCAGGGATTGGAGTTTTTCCGTTTGTTTCGTTTTTCGAATGCGGTCTCTAGTTCGATTTATTGGCTATGCCAATATGCACAATATGCGCGTACTTTGCATTAACCGATAAAAAGTCGGTGATTAATGGTCACGATGGAAAATAGTCGGCGAGTTGCGGTTCGTTACACATGATTTTAAAGAAAAGTTCTTTTTTTTATACAGAGAGAGAGAGAGAGAGAGGTAAATCTGGATTCAGGCGGATCGGTTTTACAAATGTGTTTTCTAACGGGTTGCGCGGTGAGATTTTCTTTGTGAAACGCCGAAGCTATAATAAATTAACATACCACGTGACAGCTAGCTAACGATACTCCTAACTTGTGGTGCACGACCAAGAATGATAAATGACTAAAATCTTATGTTCACATAAGTTCTTGCAATAGTTATAGATAAGATATTTCGAATTTATCAATACAAAAATATATTTTTTTATGATTTACTCAATACAATTACCATTGCGCGAGTTTGTATATAACGAACATTTGCAAGCGGCAATATTTTCGGACGTAAAGGTGCCTTTTCACGTTAACGCTCGACGCTCATTTTCAGCAAGTAAAAATCTTCAGAAATATTATCTTTTATTTATATATGTATCCATAAAATATTATTATTTGAAGATATTACTTGAAAATAATTAATATTTTACGTATTTCGACGTCTATGTTTGATTATACTGGGACGATTAACGACGTTCAGCGACGACGCTGAATATTAAACAAATTCAACTTCATTTCTTTGACGCTAACGTCAAAGCACCACGTTCACCTTATTGACACTCATTTTCAGCGTCTCATGAATTGGCACCTTTATAGTTTTTCTCGAAAAAAGAGAGAAGAATACCTCTTCGCAGCCACTCTTTTTTTTATCGAACTTTGATAGCTGTTATTTGTGTTCACTCGGCTATATATGTCGGCAGTTCGTTATAAAAGAGCGCGAACAAACAAAACACAACAAAAGTTAGTTTAGTTATGGCGCGGCGGCGCGTTAGAAAACACGTTAGGAATATTATTTCCTCCGAATTGGACTTTAACTCGCGGGAAAAGAGGCGAAAGGAACGTTTGAACCGTGGTTTTCATATTTTTGGCGAACGTTGGCGAACAACGAGATGATAACTATCCCGGAGGCGAGTAGAACAGGCTATTCGAGGTGGACCGATTCGATCCTAAATCGATTATCGTTCAACGTTCCATCAATTTCTAATTGACGCGATAATAAATTTTACCGTCCCCCCTCCCTCCCACCCCGCCGTACCGTTACCTATTCCCATGTCGCCGTCGATGCGCTCGCACGCTGCACCCTGAATTTCCACCCTCCGATTAAATTTAAGCGCTTTGGTACATAACGTCCTCCGTTCTCCGCGCCCGAGCATATCGCGGGATGCTTTTCGGCTATTCCGGGGGAAACTTAATGGCTCCCGATGGCACCGTCGATGAGCGGGCCCGCTATATGCGCGGCTCCTTCGAGAATTGATGAGTGTTTTCGAATCGGCTCGCACGCCGATTTGTCAACAGTAATGACGTGCGGGACTTTCGACGCTCTCTGCACGCTTGTTTTTAACGACCCCGCGGTACCAGAATTATGGCTGGCAATCGGGCATTTTATTAAATACCCACCAAACCCACCTTCACTAGGCGCCGTCAATAATTGAACTTCGTACACCCTAACGATGCTTCAAGAATGCAGGAACTTCTTTTTCGTTTTGTTAAAAGCGCGAATTTTGTTTGGAGAGAAAAACTAGTTAAAAATGGGCAAATGAGTTTTCCGAACAAATAGATAGACCTGGACACGCTGCCCGTTTGCTGTCGGTTTTGGAAATTGAGGTGGAAATTGCGAGAAGGATGACGATATGACTATTACGTATCCGGAAATGATTGGTGTTGAATATTACATAATCTTGTACGTTGTAAAGCATAGCTTTGGTCTGTCAAAGCGAGAACTTTTTTTGTCACGCATTGTATTTTATGCAAACGTGAAAAATTTGCGTTGGGATAATAATAATAATAATAATAATAATAATAATAATAATAATAATAATAAACGAAAAACACCCTTTAGTGTACAATAATAATATACAATAATGAAAAGAACAGTACAAAAGAGAGATCAATAATGGTCATGAGCCAAGAAAGAGATAATAAAATGATATTACAAAAGTAGGCGAGTAATCTTATGCTTAAATGGAGACGCAGTACCACTAAAAAACAATCAACAGAGGACAACTGTCCGCCGCAATCATCATTCTATTGATGCAGGAATTTGTTGCAAATAAAGTGCAATGTTCTATATGAAAGATGGAGTGCTGTCTCAAGTCTCTTATTGGAACATTTAAACTAATATTTTTTAATAAATCCACAGTTATTCATATGATTGATTGTCTTAAAGACAAAAGTGAGATAAAGAATTAACCTCCTATTCTCTACAGATACTAGATTAAGTTTAATTGAAGCGGGATAGTATAGTCATGGGAGGTGATTGCCATGGGAATTCCCATACGGTAAGCAGTCATATGTAAAAATTTATGTTGCACACGTTCAATCAAATTGCGATGTCATTTATAATAAGGGGACCAGATAACAGTACTCCAACTTCGGGCGAACTAAAGTACAATACAATCATTTTAATGTGGCTACATTTTTTAAGTCCCCCCAGCGGAAAATGAACCCCAGCGTCCTAGCTGTTGAGGTGATCGTTTGAATCGTATGGTTATTAAAAGACAATTATTTTTTATTTTATGGTTATTAACAGACAATAATATATTAGCAAAGGCACTCTATTATAGAATAAATCTACATAGTCCATTTTGGGACAGTTCAATTCTGCGATCTAGTATGGCAAGCGCGCTTGAATCTTCTAATCGAAATGGAAGATGCGAACTGCGAACCTCGTCAACTCCCTATAGGATTAAGGTTATACGGAAGCGAAGTTAGATCTATTTTGCCGGAGATGAATACATCGTATTCCTTTCGGAAAACTAACTTCTCTATCATTTTAACACAGTTCGGTCGTATTTTCAAGAAATTCGGAAATTTCCAAATGGTATAAATCTCTGCTGTAAAACGCTGGCTTGAGAAAAGTTCGAATCGCCAAGCTGTTAAACCAAGTAAACTTATAGCTTGTGTAGTTTATCTTGGCATATAACGAAAATCGAGGATGATATACGATAAAACGATTAACAATTTCTAATCTTGAATATAGGGAGAATCTGCAAAAAAAAATAGAGAGACGCGGGAGACACGTGCGTAACCTGCGCACGAAACGCATTGGCATTATTATGATAGGTGCGTTGCGGCGTGTACGCGGAAGCGCATTGTGAATTCAGCGCGTGTCGTGCACAGGCCGGAAATAATATATCTATCGATCCGACTTCGCGGCGGGAGAGCTGGCGAGGCGCGAGATAAAAGTGCATCGCGGGTGCATCTGCCGTGAGAACGGCATAGATCGGCCTCGATCGGCGCGGCGGGTACGAACGTACGTCGTTTTCATACGCTGACGCGTTTCTCCCCATCCTCTTCATAACGGATGCGAAATCATCGACGAAATGTGCCTGAACTGCACAATCAGAAAGAGAGTGAAAAATTCGTGCTTGTTGTGCGTTTCGTGAAGAACTGAGAGAGGATGCGGTCCCGGATTTTTCAGATCGATAATGCGAATTCTGGAGGCACTGTCGATTTTCGGTGCATATGAAATTTAAATGGTTTCAAAAAATAAATGTATACAAAAGAAACGTATATGTATGTTTAATTAAATAACAGAATTTTCATAATACCAGCAATTTTAAATATGTGTCTCCATTGATTTTGATAAGATAAAAATAGGAAAAAATATGTTAATATACATATAGTAAATTTCTCAAGAATATATATAAAAAGTAACAAAATGAAACAACTCTTTTTCTTTTTCAATATAATTATCTTTCATTTAATTACACATTTTTTAGAACAATTAATTTTTTTCTTAAGAATATATAAAAAGTAACAAAATAAAAAAAATTTTTTTTTTCGATGGTATAAAAACTATAAAAAAATTAATTACTCGTTCTAAAAAATATAATTATCTTTTATTTAATTACATTTTTTAGAATGATTAATTAATTCTTTTATATCATTGAAAAATATTCTGAGTTTTTATCCTTAATTTTTTCCACGCAAATCGGACTTTAATTCTAAAAATAAGAAATAAAAATAAAATCTCTTATATTTTCCAAATAAAGTCTGATTTGCGTAGAGCAAAATTTTAATGAAGAAATGATCTTTGCAATGATAAATCATTTTAAGGACAAAAATTTAGAATATTGTTTTAGTGGTATAGAAAAATTAATTCATTGTTCTAAAAAAATATATTGAAATAAAGAATGATTTTATATAAAAATAAAAAGGGTTCCTTTATTCTATCCTTTTTCTATATCCTTGGACTGGAAACTTTTGGACCTTATTACGTGTAAGAATGTTACTTTGATTAGAGACAAGAAAATTGCATTTGGAGGAAAGAATAATTTTTAAAATTTAAAAAAAATATAAATACTCTTCTAAAATACGGAGTAATCATGCATTAAATGAATATATTTTAACTATTATCGATTGTTACACAAATTAAGAGAGCTTTAATTTACTAAGCGGAATGGTTTAAATATCTGGTTTAAATGTCAAAAATCTTAAAAATATTACTTTTTGAAAAATACAGAATTTTGAAACACATGAAAACGAGAAGGAATCGAAAAGAATCGCAAGTGTAACCATTGTGAAAATTGAATTGAATAGCCATAGATCGCCGTTGATCGATACATGCATATCGCTTCCTTATACAATTGCGGAACGAAAGCGCGCGCGAGTCGTTCATGCGGCATACGCCGCATTCGGAAAAAGAGAAAAATAGAAATACGATGAATCGATAAATTCGCTATGAATTTGGATTGTAAAAATAAATACGAAAACTCGCGTGTATTTTTTGAGAGTTTTTGAGGAGTGTGAAAACCAGATATTCACACTATAATTGATGGAACTCCAAGTAGACGTATGTTTCAATGTTCGACATCGTGAGGGACATTTTGGAATTTTGACACGCAAATTCGATTAATGTTACGAACGAATATGCGAACGACTGTTCCCATTGTAACCGCGGATATATCGTAGCTGAATAATTGTTTTACTTAATTTCCTGGCGTTCTTTTATTTTATTTCCTGACCGAATTTTCAATATATTAAATGCATTATTCTAAATGTGGCTCCATCACACAGTACATTGTTAAATCGTGTAATCTAATGTCTTTAATAAGATTTCTTGCAATTATTTCGATTGAGCCTTATTTTACTTTTCATTTTCGTCTCATAGATCGGTCCCTGGAAAATTACAGAATATAATTCGAATACGTATTCGATACCAAGACGACTCTACCGTGCTTTGTATAGATACTTCTTTCTCACAAATCACTAAATTCTACGCCTTAAGTTACATTCAGATAGTAGTATTAATCTTGTGAGAAGAGTTTGTTCCCAAATCTGGAAGTAATTTTTTTTCCTTTCTTTATTGCATCATGCAGGAAACTCTTTGTTGAGAAATAAGCTCTCGCTATCGCTCAGTATTCGATGTAAAAAGTTTCGGTTATGCGTTACGTCGCGCACACGATACAAACATGAAAAAAGCCTTTTATTCGAGATAAATGTTTTCTCGTGTAAATTTATTCGTGCATTTCTGTTTAGATATCGAGTATTTCCGTTCATTGTGCTCGTAAAATTCTATAATTGAAAATTTCACACAGGGATTTCATACAGTAATCCTATCATGATATATTTTAATATGTATATGTATAATATTTTTATTTTTAGATTTTTGATGATAATACTAATTCTCTTACGATAATGGTAATAATTTAAATAAATTTTTTAATATAAATACAATACAATAAAATTAGTAGCAAAATATTTCGTAAGAGAATGTCAGAGTAATAGTGGGGTAAGATATAACTGTGTAAAGAAGAGTTTACACAGCTAGGAAAACGCAAAAAGACTCAACTTGTTCAATCTTCCCGATTTTTACGAGAGATGCAATCTTAGAAAAGAATACTACCTGATTATCGTCTGCTTGCTATATTTTTCATACAACGAACTTTCCTCTTAGCGAATCGGCCACAAGATGAAAGCCCTCTCGAAGTCGCTTTTCCTTAGGAGGAAGTCGCACGAGGGAAAGGACAAAGTTTGAGAGGGGGGAGTAAATGGCGTTCCCCCTTCCTCGACTTCCACCCTTCGTTTAGCTCGTACATAACTCTTCCATTTACATTACGCTCGGTCGCGAATTCGTTGTTCCCTATTTTTCTTATTCGCGCATTTAGCGATTAATTACCCGCGATATCAGTTCGCGATCACAGCCGGAAACAAGGCACGAGTTTTGCTATCGAACCGAAACATCCCTATTTAAACTAACTTAACTCGTGTCTTTTCCCGAGAAACACCGTCGTTACTTTCGTAGCAGTACAATAAAAGCTTTCGCGTGTTCGGAAATAATCTCGCGAAATTATCGGACACTTGTGGGTTATTAATGAATGGAAAGCATAAATAAAACATCACAGCTTGGAAAGTGGAATCGTAGTAATTTTATGTTTTAAGGACAATATAACGCGATAGCTTTTTTCCCCTTGATGTTACACGTTTATACATTGTGAATCAATATTTAGCCTTTTTGCAATAAATTGTAACAAAACCTATAGTTTTTTGTTTGTTTATTGAACAAAACTCTTTTTCAGCATTAACCAAAACAAGATTTGTATCGATCAAAGCAGATAGTACGAATTTCTCATTAAAAAATTTATTTTGAAAGACATGATAAACTTAAATTTATAAAAAGTACCGAGTTACAAATTAACTTCTAATGTTGCCTACGTATATCGGAGATTGCAAAAGCTCCCGAAAGTTACCATCCCAAGGAAAACCGTAATAACTTTGAGAGACTTTCGAGTATCCGCGACATTACGTCCCATTTGGAAGTCAAAGAAAATCTAAATGCAAGGGCCGAGAAGTGAAAAACGGCATCGAAAAAGGAATCGCGACTTCTTTCTCCTTTCCTTTCTCGATTTATTTTTCCGCGCGTAGCCATTGTGCGACGTGACCTCGTCCGAAGTAGCTCATTTCCACAATATTCGATACCTACAATTCAGCATCAACTGCATCAAAGCTTATCAATTTACCCGTGGAACGTCTAATCAAGTTCATGAAACTTGATTTCAGCAAAAGTGAAGCAAGTTGCCGCGAGACAACTGGCTGTTGTTTCGCCCTTACTCCACGGAAGTTCCGTAATTAACGGACGGCGTAATTAATTTTTATTCTTTTTTAACTCTCCGAGATTTGCACCGTTTCTTGTTGTTGGGAAAGAAGAATGGCTTCATCGTGCTTCGCTGTCGCCATGCTTCTTCCGCCGCGACGCCAGTTACGGGCTGGAGCTTAATGGTTAATCTGCAAAAATAAGCATTAATGTTACTCTATTTCCTGAAAATATTATGGCGGCTACAAAAAAGTTTTAGCTGCAATTCTTGTTTTATTTAATTTATTATTCGTTCGTGGAGTTGTGGTTAGCTCTTCATTCGATGTTTTATTTAAACTCAGCTTAATAGAGACACGATAATACATTTCAATTTGTAGAACAGTCTCTTCCTGTATCGGTGTGTTTTATTATTAACATGATTTATACCAAACAACGAACTTCATTCAAAGGTGAACAAACTTAGTTGTTGCTACTATTTTGATCTCCTGTCTCCTGGCAACTCTCGTGTGTATTAAACGGCAAGCAATATGACGCCATTTAAACTCTTAAATACACGTTGATTCTTATTTCCTCGAATATTTGATTTCTTCGAAAATATTTTAAAGCCATGCTACACACTCACGATTACAAATCAACATTAACTTTCCGGGACAGGGACAGGGACTTCTACTGTTGTTCACAGCTTTCGAGTCGTCGGTTGCGACGAACTTTTCATTAGAAAGTCGAAGAACGCAATTTCTTCTTCCGTATTATCGTTCTTGTGGCACAATGAACACTATTACAGACGCTACGTGCAGTAGGTACTCATTCCGGGATTGCAGGCGGGACTGTCATCGCCAAGCATCTTCGGTAGCGCCGAATGCAACGGGGATGCGTTTCGCAATTCAGCGCAGTCCGGGGGGTAATAGACAGCGTTCCGGATTGGCCACTTCGGGCAGTCGTAACGCGAGAACCACGAGATGCACGTCGTCTCGAATTAGACTGGGAAGCCCTTTCGCGCAGGCGGATCGATCTCGAGATTATCGTTGCGGTTAACCGAAAGAATTCTCTCCCCTCCCCTCTGATCCTCTGTACGCGATCCTCTCTACTGTCCCCGCAAACCGCGCCGCATTTGCGCCGAGGGTTGCGCCAGACCGCCACGGAGGATTGGCACAACCCTCGAATCCCTTTCATAACCGTGCGCGATCTTCAAATGCCATTTGCAAGAACCGACGCGGTTGTCCATTTGACGACGAACCGGAATATGCGGCTGAGGTGGAAACGCTTTGAGGAGGATTGCGCCGAGCGACTATAAGACAGGTGGTTGCGAAGGCATGAATAGCGAGTTTCAGAGAAAATCCCTAGCGTAGATAAAGACAGTTATATGAACAGTATTTGTCGAACGCGTGATTTATAATGCCATGACTGTGCAAGAGTGTATCACGTCGATTTTCATGATCGACTTCCTTCATGGAGGAATTTAACAGCGTCAATTGCACTTGCGGTTTTTTTTTGGATCCTCTATTCGGGATTCTTCAGTCAACAAGATATATATAATTAGCTGGATGAGTTGAGAGATATTCGTCGTTATTTTAGACTTGAAACCACGCTTCCTGTGCTAGTTCCGTAGTTGACGTTCCGTATCGAGTTTTAATCTTCGGCGGATTAACGATGAAGTTTCTTTATCGCGTGCGCAGGATCGGGATAAAGTAGTCGTCATCGAGATTACCCGGGGACATCAGGGAGGAACTGGAAAAATTCGTTCGAGATATATTCACGGTGTAGCTTCTATCTTTCCGCACACGTACATCCACTTCCCTTCCACGTCGTCGATGCGATATATCGCCAGTTTGAGAGACGATGTCGGTGACCCGGAATTTGCATTTCCACGGAAAATACGTCAAGGGAGGGAATGAGGGAGCGAGCGAGAAGCAACGTAGTATTAGGTGGTTTACGAGGTGATACGGGAACGGGTGTGGTAATAGAGAAAATTTCTGTTGGCGCTTTTCCCTACGGGAGTATAAACCAGAAAGATTTTCTTCAGGCATAAGCATCGACAGGCTCGTAATTAGATGCGGTCTGGCACGATTTCAAGCGCTGTATATCGTGCGCGCGCGCATGTCACGTATAACGTCCGGCCGTTTTCATTTACGATCATTTTATTCCTCGTTGTCGGGCCGTCGTCGTCGGGCAAACGAATGAAAGGGTCGACGTGAATCCCGCGTGGTCGACCGATCACTCGAGAAACGATTTAACACAATTATTCGCTCTAGCCGCGCAGCGTCGCAAATCGCCAATTCGCGTCGCGATATACGACGAGAAAGAAACGGAAATATTTCGTTCGGAGCGAATAAGCTAGGATTGGGAGCTGGAATCGTGAAATTTCGGCTGAATTAAAGATGAAATTATGGATTCTTGCAGGTTGTAGAGATTTAAATCCGAGATATAAGTTACTCTTTTGCTTAATTAAATTAACGAAACTATGCGAGAAACTATCTCGCGCCCGGCGATCTCATAGTTTGAATTGAAACCGGGTACGAGGTACGACATTGAAGAAATAGATCGGTAATGTTATTGCGAAAGTATTAAATAACTTCATGGCACTAATTAAAGGAACTTTGACAATAAATTACAGCACTTCGGCCGCGCGCGCAAGAGGTCTTTTAATCAAATTTAGTAGACTGCATTCCGCGCCGGAAGAGCGCTCATCGACGCGATATACTCGATTCCGACCGTCGAACGAGTCTGATGGACATTTAATGACGAAATGTGCGTCGACGTAATAGGTATTACCAATACGTTTACGGGCATGTCGCGGCGGCGTATCGAGTGCAATTTCCAGCGTGTGTGCGGGTTAGCTATGCACATATAAATCGTCAGGCCGTACGCAGTCACACGGAAATCGAGAAAATGTGCGACGGCTTCCGCCGGGTAACGAGGCTACATGAAAATTTTCAGCTCGACGAGTCAATTCGATTTTTAGTTCACAAATCGTTTATTTCGCCACTCATAAAATACTCTCTGGGAAATTTATTAGAAGATATACGAAACGTATAACGTTATAACTTCGCGCGTCGCTAGGCAGAACAATGCGAACTGATGACGGGCGAGTCGGCGTTCTAGCTAAAATTGAATTCAGTTTAATTAAGTGCTCACTTGGGAGAGATTTGACAGTAGATTGATTACAAGAATCGAACGGCGATTAAATCTAATTCGCAGTTGACCTCTGAACTGATTCCAAATGAAAGAGAATCCAGGGTGTCGCGTTCCAAATATGCTCGTGCTCTCCTGCAAACGATAATTACTGCGAACTGATTATTGGAATTAAACGAATTTAATCTGTTTTAATCGGAAATACATTGAATATATTCTAATTGGAATTCCGCCTGGCACAAAATTTCGGATTGATATAATGATGTTAAATAATATATATTATATAAATACGTACGTGTGTATGTAGATACACACACATAATTTTATTTTGTCTGAATATTATTGAATTTTGTCGTGATTTTATGGAACTTGTCAAATATATCGAGTGATCCATAATAAAACTTTGTTGTTTAAATATGAATTTTTAGAATCCAAACGAAGAAAAGTTGTATATAGCCATAGATTTTTTACTACGGAATGGTTTTATAATTTTTACTTCTTTTCATTTTTTCAAAAGTACAATTTTATGAAAAAGAATATCAGAATTGCTAATCGAGCAGTGGATTTTATTTATTTCTGAAGCCGAAAAATCTTATTCTTGCAATTTTACGAAGTCCACTTTCGTAGATACGTATATCTCAGAAAATATTTTAGGGCGCGACGGGAAGAAAAGATGGGGAGACAGCGGGGGGAATCGTTGTGGATACTTCATATTCGACTGAACCTATGTCTAAACGTTCTCCTCTAAATGTAAATCCAGCGACATTACGAGGGGATGATCCCCTTTCTCGATATGGCTGCAGACGGGGGATAGCATTGGAGGTTTCTAGTCGTCTTATCGGCGCTACCGTAGGCGAGCGAATATAGGAAGCATTAAGTAAATTGTTTTCGGTTCTATCGTTGTTTTTTCAATCAAACCCTGAAAAGGAAAGAGAGAGAGAGAGAGAGAGAGAGAGAGAGTTCTAGGATGCGAGGCGAATTTCTTGCGCCTCTCCACGAAACTCGCTCTAATAATTTCATCCGGCCGCCGCTCCCCCGAGCTCTCTCGTCGTGCATTGCGGAAGTGGTCGGAGGGATGGGGGTTGGAGGTTCGCGCAATAAAGCCTGTCCCGGGGAAAAAAAAGGACGAGGAAATTCGGCTAGAACACCAAGCCGCTTTTTATTACTACCGCTAATTTACCTTCCGCAAAGTTTCGCCAATTTCCGGCCGTAACTGCGACCGCTTTACTGTCCGCCCTCTGACCCTTTTTTCACCCCTCCCATCCTCGAGCTATCCCTCGAGTTCTCTATAGAGCGTCGCGTAACCCGTACAATTTAATCTAGCGACAATCTACTCCGCTCTTCCCCTCATTCGAGGACAATCCACCTTGCGGAAAGGAAGGATATTATTTATAGCTACAATTCTCTTTCTCTCTCTCTCTCTTTCTCTCTCGTGGCGCGCGTTTAGCCGCATTTACTTGGTTTTCATTTCCACGCTTGTGTCCTTGCACGCGTAAATTTGCGTGGAAAGTCTCATAATCTTCGTGGATAAAGTTGGACGCGGTACAGTCGATCTTTCAATCTCGAAAAATTACGATCTCGACGTCGTTACATGTAACGTCGTTACGGTAACGTCATTTATGTCAGTCCTATCGTACTTTGGTACGTCATTACGATAGCGGAAGCCGCGACTTGACCCAGTTCTTTGATTCGCCCTACATAGTCGCTTTCCCGTCGTGCTCCTGGGATATTCTGTCTCCGGTTAGTTGACGACAAACTGGAACGCGAGTTGTTTTCTGCACGTGAATACATAGCAGTTACCTAATTAAAGTACCTTACATTTATAATGGACTTTCTTTTTTACATTATAATAAAAATGTCATTATACTTTGTGATTACGTCCGTGATTTTTCATTATTATGATTTTTCATAACAGTAATAAAAAATAAATTGGTATTATTATCTTAATTAGTATCAATTAAATTTCAGCTTGATTGCTATGTACGTTGATATAAACGTTGTATTAATTATTATATCTATGTGTTAACTATATGTATATGATTCGGTAAAATTTGATGTAAATAATAATATTTTATACTAAATAAAAATTATGCTAGTGTTTGCGAAACAATGTGCAAAAATCATGGACTAATAAACGAACGATAAGGATGTTATTGTATAAAATATGATTTATTTTTTTTTCTAAAATAGAATCTACAATAAAAAAATTACTGGAATTTCAAATTATAGTCTTCATCAGCCATGAAATAAATAAACTAATTAATAATAATAATGATGGAAAAAAGTTAGGATATGACAAGTGAAATGCATAAACAAGTAAATACATAAATAAATTAACATGTCATGTCATAACTAAATAAAAAATAATAAATTGAGCAAAT
The DNA here is from genome assembly GCF_003070985.1 of Temnothorax curvispinosus. Taxonomy (NCBI): domain Eukaryota; kingdom Metazoa; phylum Arthropoda; class Insecta; order Hymenoptera; family Formicidae; genus Temnothorax; species Temnothorax curvispinosus. The sequence continues at coordinate 1,229,858 of NW_020213430.1, read as the reverse complement.
TACACGAATTACAACAGGTCTATATAATATTTTATCCATCGCGATAATAATTGCAATGCTGCAGTAAATCACTAATACATACGTTTAATGATAATGCAATCATTAAATTATAATTAAATCGAAACGTGTTAAATTTATTGTTATTATTTGATTAATTTTAAAGCCGGGACATTTTGTACAATATTGATTTTATTGTACTGTATTCCGTATACGTTTGAATTTTACTTTACGACTTTACGTCGTGTCTGCTTTCGGGAGCATAAGGAGCCGAAATTGCCAAAGTCATGTCAGATTTTGAATATTTTTCCTAAGCCGAAGCCCCTCGAGTGCCCCTTGAGTTTTTATGTAATGATCGATGTGGCACGTCGCCCCTGCACATGGATGCACTTGATGGTGCAGCTGGCCGGCAGCGTTGAAAGTGCATCGCTCGCGCGAACTCCCTTCGTATTTTATTAAACGTCCGACGGTCTTATACGGAAGGTAGGATCGATAAGTCGTTGGACGTTCACGTTTCACGGCATAGGTGCATTGCCCTTTGTGCACTGATATGTCACGATGGGTTTCAGTAAATGACGCGTGGTCGTGGTTTGCGGCTTGTAAGGCTTTAACGCTGACGCAGGACCAGTGGCAACTGAAATTCCTCGTTCACTGTAATTTTATCTGTCGTTTACGTACTTTGTAGAATTATAATAACGTATACAAACTTTTTAATGCAACGCGAGCGAGATCCGAATGAAACTTAATCTGTGCCTTTATAATATTCAAATGATTCTAGAGCATATGTTAGTCGTAATGCTGTTACTAATTTCTTCGAATTTTCTGCTTCTCGTAGAGATAACTGATCCATAGTTATTTAGATTTAATAAACCTACTGATTAGAGCTTAATTCACTAAGAACACTCACATATATTTGTATACATAATACATCTATACATACGAATTTTGTGAGCGATATTGCAATAAACATTTGTGGAAAATGACAGCAAGATGTAACCTGATTTAAAAATAATAAGAAGAATAAGAACAAAAATTGCATATTTGATGGAACCGAATAGCAAAAGCCAAAACTCATTTTTTATTTCTATTTCTTAATAAAGAAATATTTCTTTGCTATATGTAACTAAATGTACCTAATTTTATTTTGATTATGAATTCGAAATAGTTTTCGCGAAGAGGATTATCGTCTTGTTAGCGTTGCCTTTTGCGTTTTGCACTGGTATAGCAATTTCATAACCAATTTCCGATGTCATTTATTTCCTTTGTAGCGTTGTACTTTACTTATGCTATTATGGGAGCGAAATGAAAGTTTGCACGTACGTATTACTCTCACAGGGATAGGAAGATTAACCTTTAGTGCCATCGTATCACTTTTAGGACACAAAGCTTGAGATTGAGTCTGTGAGGCTCTTGAGATAATGAAACATATCAAACGAGAATAATTTAAAAAGCGAGCTTTTCGATTCATACGTGTATTCTGGGATAGATTATTTGGGTTGAAGTAGAAACAATTTATAATAAATTTAGTTTGCATTTACTGAAATAATTTTTATAAAAATTGTAATTTTAGGAGATAAATATAAGAAGTCATATATATACCAACAATGATAATATTTTTTGTCAGTGTTTCCAGCTAATTTCATTGATACTTACTGAAGTAAATTATATCTGAGAACTTTTTAAAATCAGAATGTTTCGCTGAAAATCAAACTTAATCACAGCAGCCGGCGGAAGAGCGGCGAAGAGTTACCGGGATTATCCTCAACACGCGATCCACGGCTTGGCAGTAATTAAGAAAATAATTTATGCCCCATTGGGAACTGAGAAAGGTACCTGGCGGAGTACAGAAAGCTCTTACCGCAAGTAGAAATTTATGTGTAAGTACATCGGTAAGCCGTGTGATTAGCGTTTTTCTTTTACGCGCGCGTGAATGTACGTGACAGGATCGCAATATGTTGTTTTAGAATATTATTATCTGTCAGATATAAAGATTTTCACGCTTTTGCGGCTCTGCTTTTTGATTAGAGATTTTAATGCTTATGATTTGGATTTTATTGTTAATCATCGAAACATCGACATTTCACCAAATGCGCGAACTTGCGATATGCACGATTTCGTTGTGGGAGTTACATCACGACACGCTTTCTTTCTATACGCAGGAGAAATTACAATTACGACAATTTGTCAGCCCGAACTCTGTATCTGACAAATGAAGTTTTTATCATCAGCGGTTTTTTTCGTTCCAACCACTGGCACACGCGTGTATATTTTAGCTATACGAGCAAAGCGATTCGTTGAATTAGATCTACCATACAATATTTCACATGACTTCGTCAATTATTCGCTGGCACAAAATAAATTATTACACGACCGAGCTTTGTTGAAATATTGGTTTCTGTCAGGACTGTGGTATTTGTGAAAGCGAAAAAAGAAAATGAACGTAAAAGAGTACACTCTGAGAGATGTACATGTACGGGTATACACGCGTATAAGACTATTATTTACGAGGCTGATGCTATTTCTTATTGCACGTCGATTTTGGATGCTTCACACAACGGACGTTGCAAGTAGCTGTACTCCCAATATATAATATATCCCAGTATATCCTAATATATCTTAATTATTTCAATACATTTAGCAGGCAACCTTTGCTACAATGTCAATTTTTAAATAATACGCAATTTAGTAATTATTACAAAAAATTATTTCCTATTTTTTATTCCATCTTAATTTTGATCGAATAATTCGTGTTGTAAATATATTCTCCCAATGTTTTTAGTAGATCACTTTTTGAGCAACGTCAGTTTTCAAACGGTACGTAATTTACTAATTATTAGAAAATTTCTTACTGCATCTCGATTTCGATCGAATACCTCATGTTGTACATAACTATTCTCTCCTAATTTAGCAGGCATCTTTTCAACAATGTTAGTTTTCAAATAGTACATAACTTATTATTATAGTTATTATTATAGAAGATTGTCGGAGCAATCATAAATCACTGTCAAAGCGAATTACTAAGTAGCATGAAATATAACCGTTTAGATTTATGTCAACTGATTTTACGAAGATACTCGAATTATTTATTTTCAGAGTTAATTAGTCTTCCGTCATTTGACGAGATAGACACGAATTAATTAGGCAGATACGTCTTTATTGATAACGGCACAATGCATAATATAAGTATGTCCCCGTGATAGAATACAAAGGAATGTTTGAATGTGGTAGAAAATATGGGAAAGGAGCGGAGGGAGATCGACGAGAGAGTATTAAATCGCGGAATTATTAAATTAATTTAGGCGCCTCGATGAATAACGACCTGCCGATTCATACCTAACCGAGGAGGCGCCTATTGTCTTCGTTTAATTAATCATTGCGAAATCATCTACGCAAATAACTTCGCCCCCCCCCCTTAAAAAATTCCAGAGATACTCTAAGAAATTCGTACGGTCGTGAATATTCACCGAGGTAAACTGCTGGAAAACATTCTTTATAAGACGAAATACACTTTATTTTTACATCTCTTTCAACTGACTCTCCACTCAGTTTTATAATAATAAGAAAATAATAATTCTATTTATATTATTTATTATAATATCTCTTGATTGATATATTTATTTGATTACCTTCTAGTAAAGTCGTTATGCAGTACTCACAAAGACTGCAACACCTAATGCAGTCGTATATATAATCAGTAAAAGCAGTTCCTTGTTAGTGTCTGGAAACTTGCCATAAACTAAGCGACATCAGACCTGAAATCGATCTGTAATCTCGCGTTAACGATATTCTAATTCGATTGAGAAACGCTAGAGTGAGTTTACTAAGTTGATTGAGGCGTTTCAAGGAAGGTAGCCATAGGATTAAAGGAATAAAGTGAGATAATTCAATAGTAGATGCTAACCAGAATAAATTACAATAATTGTTCCAGGAATATTTTGGAGGATATCAACTAAATCTAAAGAATATAGCTTCACGTAAAGATTCATATGTGAACAAAATCAGCAAATTTATCAGCAAATTTGAACCTGGGATTGTCTAATAATAAGTTATCTATGAAGCATTACGATCTATTTTACCAATGTAATCTACTTTTCGTAGTTAAAAATGCTCGTCAACCACACAACTCTATAACGTTTATATAT
>NW_020213430.1:1218101-1225709 GCF_003070985.1 Temnothorax curvispinosus | reverse complement strand
GCGCGTGCGTGCGTGTGCATGTGTGTGCTGTATATGCATAGTTGTAATTCCGAAATTCACGTTGTTTATATTTGCTTTTTCTCGCGTGACAGAAAAAGAAACACGCAAAATAAATTTATTTTATATTATTATGTGTCATTCTGTATAGAATAGAACATTTATTTGATGTTGTGATTACCTTTTTATATCGATGATATAAATGATATGTCTTAAAGACCAGAATGATTTGAATGACCCCAATGCAGCTTAAATCGCTGTGAAATTTTCATATGGATCAGACATGTTATCCCACGTGACGCATACGGATCCTTAATACGATCAGGCTTTATCGCGCAGGCAGGCCAAAGTGCACACGGTCGGCGAGAATTACATGGCGATAACACCATGGGGGATACATTTTCGCGATGCTTTTACCGCGCGAACTCGCCGGGCAGTCCGGGCACCGTTCGCGCGTACGCGATGCGCTTAGGCACATCTTACGACTCTCCTACGGCACTAACGGTCCGTAGATAGCAGATGACGCTCCGGGGATGCACTAAGATGTTAATTTAGCTATTACTTATAACCCGACCGCCGCCTCCGGGCTTGCATCCGAGAGAAGTTGGATCACCCTGTTGGCCGTGTCGGCGCGGTAGTTACGAACGGACAAGCCGGAACTACCGGCAAACTCGTTGCCCGCTCGCTGGTTCCTCCCAGATACGATCGATTCTGGTTTACTATGTCCATCAGTCGACGGCTCTTCCATCCCTAATATCGGTTATATCGAGTATAACTACGGTGCACATATAAATCGAATTGACGATTTTACAATTGAGATGCGCGCCACCCATCCGCCTGTCTATCAGTCTGCCCCAATTGCATTGTTCAATTTTGGAGAGATGTTTAATGTATTTCACGAATACACCGCAAGATAGTACGACAAAAGTATGAGCGAGTGTTTATAGCAAAAGGTATTAATGTTAAATTGAACAATGTTTAACATTTTGCTACGAGTATTTCTTATTTTATATATAAAAGCAATTTCTCGTAGCGATCGTTGACGATGTAATAAAAGAATGATAGGCATTACGATAATTTCTAGATCAAGTAGTACCACTACGAACATTATGTATAAAAATCGGAATACGCTTTTACAATGCTTTATTAAATGTAGAAATATACTCGTAAAAATAATTTAATAATAGAAAATATCGTTAAAGTATTTTCAAAATATTCGTGGTCGTTTGCACACTTACAAGATTTCTGTTACCACTCTAGAAACCAATCTTGTACCTGTCGATTTGGAGAGAAGCGAGTGTGAGAATCATCTTGACAGAATAGACATGTAACCGATATGATATAGCATGTGACGTTAACGAGTGCCATCGCGAAAAGTTCAGTGGAGTGCTGATATTCGCGATATAGTCAAGTACTGAAGTTTCCTCTCCATTTTCGCATGCTGGCAAAGTTATCGACACTATCGACTGTTTTACAGACGTTTAACGTGACACCTCATCTTTCGTCCTCGTTTACTAATAATTTGCTTTGCCATTTTTTTTATATTTATTCCAGAGAGGAAGACGATCGTTTTACAGACGTTTAACGTAATTTGTCATTTTACTTTACTGAGGTTGTTAAACGCTGACTATTGCACAGTCTTAATCTTCTCCCATGACATTAAAAGGATTGCCCCTAGAAATGTGCCTGAAATTCAGCGAACGGTGCAACCGCCATACTTTACACGCGCTAACGTTCTCGAGAGTTTTAGGATTTCGCGAAATGGATATTGCAATCGTATTTTATAACGAATTACTTTGATACGATTAATCATGAGACGTGTGGGCATGCGAGAAGACGAATTAAATTATGAATACATTAGCAAATGAGATTCTATTATCACTGAATGTATGAAAATTACAAAGATTAACGTTCCATAAATACAGAATTGTAACACGAGAGCTGTTAGAGTTAGGTACCATAAAATTTCGTTTGGTCACATTAGGTACTTCGTGAGATTAAAACTTATATGTTTTGCTCTATTTTTCTACTATATTTTCCGAAATACATGGGAAACTTTAATGGCGATAAACTTTGACAAACCCAACGATGGTGGTATTTATGTTACATGCGTATGTCGATGATTACATAGTTATAGAGTCTAATTTTCTTTTATTGCCTGACACTTGTCATTATAATTTTTCCTCATTTTTATATTTTTACGTACTGGTTACGCAACTGGTTTTACTCCGTTTTGCAAAGTTCAAGAATGCCTTTTGGCGGGCAATAAAGAAAAAGAAGCGTTCCATTCTTTCCATAAGAAGGAACGCAGGTCCACGATAACTTCATTTAAGTAATCTAATATAGTAACCACGAAAAAAGTAAAAGAAGTAACCACACGCCAGCAATCGCGTGAATATAAAGTTTCTCTCGTAAATTTTAACTTTTCATAAAACGATCGAGTATGCCGCGGCAATAGGTGCAGGTCGTAATAAAGAGATTACCAAGCGTTCGGCTATGCGAAAACGTCCTTTCCCGTTCTATCTAGTCGATCGAAGGCCAGCCGATAAACTATGGTCAATCCTTACGTTCGACACCACAGGGCGATAAAGAATCCCGCGCTTCTGCTGGTTGTTACAAGAAGGCACAAATGGGGCAAATAGAGAGAGAGAGAGAGAGAGAGAGAGAAGCGACGATGAGACAAGCAACGACAGTGCAGAATGGGATAAATGAGAGTGAGGGGTGAACCAGAAGAGAGAGAGAGAGAGAGAGAGAGAGAGAGAGAATCGTCGTTGAGCACCGGTGGTACCGATCGGCGGCGACGAGAGATCAGCGAGGGAGACCGGGAGACGACGACCTGAGAGTAGGTGGGAAATGAGACTCATCTGCATCCGGTAACATTGTTCCCACCATCCAGCACCCGCAGGAAACTTTCCCAGTCGTGATGCGCGCGACCCTCGGATGATGGGATGGGGGGGAGGGCCGCCGATTTCAAAGCAGGTGAAGACAGGAAATGAATCTAGAGCCGCTGTTCAGGAAGCCGCGGAAACCGTTTCCGATAATTGCCCCGGAATTGTCGAAAATTCCCCGCCCGCGGTTCAGTTGGTTTGTCAGGATGTAATTCGAGTTATGGCGAGTTCTGTGCTAATATTTTGATGTCAGCGATAGCGAAGTAGCGTTGTCCATTTGAATAAATTAACAAAGCAAATTTTACTTACTAAACTTACTATATAGATTTAATTGATCTGTATCATTATAATCAATATAGAAATTTTCGGATTTTTTAATTACGATTATATCATAACGTAATTACATTTTTATGTAATTACTCGTGTATTTTATCATTATCTTTTGATAATGATTTATTTACGTTATACGTGCGTATCGATATTACGCCGAGATGCACAAAGGCTAAGAGCTAGTAAGAATACATAAAAGATTCATAGAAAAATGAAAAAAAAATGAGAAAACATCGAGAAAGCTACTTCATTGTCCTCCTTTCTCGTCCCACGTGGGCCTTTTGGATTAATCGCGGCACGTCCTGAATGTCGTTCTTACAGGATATTCTCTTTCCTACCCCGAAGACACTTTCTTCGTCGTAGCGTTACAAATGACATGGTTTTTAAAGCGTCCGCCGCTGAGACGCTTAACAAATGTTCGAGGATCGTCGGCTCTTTTAAAAGGCAGGGGCTTTTACACGGATCTTGTCTTCCGTGTCCCTTTTCCAAATCTCCCCCGTTAATCGAACCTGCGCCGGTCCCAACGTTATTAATCGGTTTGTTATCGTCGCGAAGGTCTCGCGTGAGAAGAAAAATTCCGTTGAATGATCACTGTCGAACCACGTACGGCTATGGTTCTCAAAGAGATTAATGTATTAGATCCACGTATGTTTTTCTCGTCTAAAATGTGATAGGGTTCCGTCTTTTAAAGAGAACAAAGGCTTCTAGTCGTATAAAATTACGAAAAACTAAAAGGAGGAGGAATTAAAAATGATTTTTGATAATATTAATTAAAAAAAGGTTTTTAGTAACATTTTTGTTACGGTAATAAAAGCCTTTAATGCTGTTAGTTGCGATTTGTCGACCAGATTATACACGACAAGGGATGAGGAGTGACGATATATCTTGTAGTTAGCATATTGTGGAACATTATACGTATTGTTTCCATCAATAAGTTGCACTAACAGCAACGTAGCTGGTATATGTTTATCCCAGTATCAAGTTTATCCCAGGTTTAACTAAATCTAAAGTCTGCAGAAACGCGTCTAGCGTTTCACGATACTAATACCAATGCAAATAATATAAACATCGAATATTTGCAATACAAATATTATTATACCTAGAACTTGCTTCGGTCTATATAATATTCATTAATGCTATTAATTAGCATCTCTTGCACAATGCACAATCTATTCAATATATTATTATATTGATTCTAATACGATTGGATTGTTAAATATTCAGAATGTAATCGAATAGTCACCGAAATATATATGTTAGTTAATAAATACGAAAATTTGATATAGATTCATGCTAAAATTATACCTAAACGATACTAATGTTGCGCGGCGTTAATAGAACATTTCTTATAAGCAATGTTAATATCTGCATCTTTGTATTATAATATTTCACTCGCGAAATATACCTACACAACAACTTTTAATAAATGCTGAGAAACGAGATTTATGTCTTGCACATTTTGTGATAAAATGGGACGCAAAGTGTATCTATTCTGGTTTTAGACGTTAAATACCTTTCGCAATGCGTGGCTACAGTTGTAAGCGAAATTTTGTAATTTCATGATGTAGGGAGAGGGGAAAAGCATGCACCGGACCTTACTTGAGGTTACGCGAATCTGTTTGTGCAAGGTGCTAGAGAAAGGGGCGCTTTCTGCCCTTCATTCATCTCGAATTCTATGCGGAGGTTTGCGTACAATACCATCTCTCTCTCGGAATGCTTTCTCTTGGGATTATAGAAACGTCGTTTTCAAGCAAGCACCGGCAGACAAAGTGCATCAGGTTGAATTGCGCGATTTGGTGCCGCATAAGAATAACATATAATTTTGGAAATTTATTCGCTAAATTTTGCACGGTTGAGCAACAATTTGCTGTAGAATTTGCTTGTCTTGCATTCGCAGTACCGTTTCTAAAAATGATATCAAAACATCAACCGTTATTTATTGTTTCATCTCAGCAAATGTTTGTATTTCGATTTATTACTGATATCGTGTAGACACGCACATTTATATATCTTTCTTCTTATATACATCCTGCTTTAATATACGAGCCGTATCATACTTACACACGCGCAACTTCGTTTTATTAGGTAATGATTCATCCACTTTATTCGCTCGAAGCTTTCGCAGCTGATATTGCGTTGCTCAAAGTGCAATATACCTAATTTCCACATCGCGCGCCGTACATTCTCTATACATATCTCTCTCTCTTTTATTATTACCATATTTAAGTTATTTGATGCGTATACTTTGACGCCAGATTAATTATTGAATTTACGAAGATTTTGATGTAACAGACCCATCTTTTGGAACACGACTGCACTGATGATTTCACTGAAATGTGTATATAAGTGATAATATTGATACGCCCATCCTATCAGCGTTACGTTGGAAGCGTACGCTCGAGCGTACCTATGCGTGTATTTGAATATTTAGTCATCACTTATACTACGTCCGTTCGTCAACTCTAATCGAACGTATCAAATATTTACGATTATGTAATTATGTGCGCCGGGCGCATTGAACGGGAATGTGTATACTTCCGAAATCAGAAGCGCGTTGTATATATAATTCCAATCATGTCGGACATTCGTGGCATAATTACCGCAGGTTTCGGTTATGCCGAAGATGAACCGAACCTTGTAAACGAGCGTTCTCTATAAGCTCTCTCACCATATCGCGATCGAAAATTCACTAGAAATCACTCCGAGTCTTTTTCCCCTCTTCTAACTTTTGCCCTGCCTGCCCCTCTCGTCTCTCCTGCCGTTCGTTCTTTGTCGCTCTTTCGCTCGCTTTCGCATTTCTACCCACAGTTGGATTTTCTCTCTATCTACTCTTTCCATCGTTTTTTGCATCGCGCATCCGCAGGCGTCTGTCCACTATCGTAAATATTGGATATCCATTATGAAATATCGGATATTCGACGTGCGGCCGATATAGTTCGCACAGCCAATACGTACTCGGGTTTCTGGCAGTACCGACGTCGGGCTCGCGCCAGGAGGAGGAGAGGGGGAATTGCTTTGCCTGCGGTAGCATCTTCGATAATTAATATGCCTCGTTGGAATTCGCATTTGACAGAAAAATAACGAGTGACTGGAAGCGGGGCGTTATTAGCGGCAGTGAAACCGCAATACGGGCACTGCACTGTAGCGGGAGTGGAATTAATATCAGCGCGAGTAGCTGGGGCTAGTTTAAATAGATGTGTCTGCTTCATCAACGTTGCAACTAAAAATGCGCTCGACGTTTTGTCACAGATGATAAATACATATATTTTTCATATGGCCGTATACTGATCCGGAGTTGAATGTTGATAAATATAAATAAGCAAAATTGTCACAGTATAATTCTGCTTGAAAAATATATTTACTTCCATATTCCGTATTATTTTAACGAGGCAAAATATGGTATTTGCGTTCAGAACTATTCAGAACTATAATATCAGATCGTATGTCGGATTAATATCGGTTAATATCAGTCAAAAATCTTAGTATTATTAATTATATCTATATTGTAATCCGTCTAAAAGATCTTTTAATGTATAATCTATGATTTTATTCAATATTAATATCATGGTTGGGAAGGCAGTATAGGAATTTCCCCTAATTATAATCAGCTACATACGTGTCAGCATTAGCACCAAATAATATAGGAGCATGTACATAAACAAATATAATAAATGATATAGCAGAAATTCACTGGAAATTATAAATTTCCAAGCGTAATTGCGTTGTACCTAAATATCACCAACTGCGCCACATTTTCATAATAAGAGGAGACTTGTCGTTTGTTTTTGTAAACATTTAATTCATACCGCTGCACACGGTATCCGCCGTTTGCATCCATCCCGTTGTTGCGTGTCCATTTCGTTCTGCCTGTGCACAATACGACATACCTACTTACAAATCGATCAGCTTTTTGTTTCACGTTCCATTTCCGAAAGCATATGCACGCTACGTAGCAGTCGGTTCCGTGCGAGATTGAAAGATGCAGCGTTTGTCGACACACAATTCACGCAACGGTCAGCGCGTGTGCGTGTGGTGTGTGTGTGTGTGTGTGTGTGTGTGTGTGTGTGTGTGTGTGTGTGTGTGTGTGTGTGTGTGTGTGCGTGTGTGTATACATGTACGTATAGATGCATCGGCAGGCCGAATCAAGAGGGTGTACAATGCGTTTGAGTCCGCAAGGACTATACACAGCGGAAGAGGGCAGAAGGATGTAACTGTGTGCCCGATGGACATTGATGGTGGAACATTTCACTGTGCAACAATGCTTTGCGGTAACAATGCGCAAACAAATGATTCCGTTGTAGCCGTTGTAATTACTGACGGCGTATGTTGGGCATTCGCTCTCTCCGTCTCTCTCTCTCTCTCTCTCTCTCTCTCTCTCTCTCTCTCTCTCTCT
>NW_020213430.1:1200436-1218091 GCF_003070985.1 Temnothorax curvispinosus | reverse complement strand
TCTCTCTCTCTCTCTCTCTCTCTCTCTCTCTCTCTCTCTCTCTCTCTTCTCGCTCTTCTCTTGACCGTATAGTCGATCTTTCTCCTTCTCTTGTCCCGCTTTGATTGCTAAATCAACGCATTTCCGTGAATGCCGATTGATCCAACGTGAATCCCTTTAGCGACGTACTTCTTGCGCGATGATTGAAATTTGCGCAAAGAAAGCGCGAGCAGGAATTGAATGCATCTACTTTCCAAGTCTTTTCTTTCGCCATAAAGAAGGAAGCCATACGAAAACTCAATCGTGAATCGCAATCTATTCTTTACCCGGTTCGGATTTTTCTAATATATTAAAGCTGAACAAAAAAAATCGTACTAATCACAGTCATTGTAACGTATTGATATTATAATATTCGAAAAATACATTAAAATCCATATTTTTGGAAAACTCTTTGATTCTGTTAAAAGGTAATGAGGTATTAAGCAATTTTTTGCGTGTGTTGTACGAATCATAAATATTCATATGTCATTCTTCCACGAGTCTATTTAAATCTGCTTGTATATTCTTATTTATAAAAGGGTTAAACGTTTTGAAACTGTCGCAGATGTTAACATAGTAGATGCATCCCAATTTCACGGACGCGCCACTGCACTGTTTGTTCCACCGTACAAGATGTACGGCACTATATTTGTTTTTTGAATATAAAGGAATTCTGTTGTGATCCAGAAATTCACGAGACATGCATACGTAATTCTTTCGGTATGCGAGGCTCTCTTGTTTCTCTTCGTAGACAATATTTCAAGAGCAAAGCTGTTTCCATGAAGTTGAAGCTTTATTTCTACGACCGTAGCTCCTACACGGCCAATGCATTATGTTTGTTCGTGAACTAGGCCGTTATTTGCCTCTCTAATAATTAAGGAAACCGCTGTGTAACATATATATATATGGCCACACATTTATTACATTTAAGAATCGATTAAAGAAAAGTATAATTTATAATTTATCACTATATTTATACTTTTTCAGAAGTTATAAGCGGATAAATTTAATTATTTTACAGTCTCAGTCTATAACTTACAATTAGATTCAATTTATAAATTAGTTTATATTCTATCATGTTATGTTTTAACAATACTATTATAAAGTATTCAATTTTTAAATTGCTGTCAAAATATATAAAAGACTTATATTTTCATAAAAATGATTGAAACCTAAAATGTTATATTAATCATTTTTTGTTTTCAGGGAACAACGAAGATGAATACTTCCGCATCCATCCGTTCGATCTTCCAATTGTATGCCAGATAGAAGGCAATTGGCTAAAGGGTGACAGAACTTATACAGATACAACTGGTAAGAGATAGTTTAATAACGGCGCAGCATCACCGAGGGTGCACATGTGCAACTATCGTCTCGGCATACGTGCACACGTGTATACTAGCACATTCTACCATCGAGTATCGTGGACAGGAAGGGCGCCGTAGGGTAGTTTGGGGAGGGGGGGAGGGGCGGATACATAGACGTAACTACGATGCCTGACATCGGGCAATATTGAAGCAATAATCTTGACCCTCCTTGCCGCTCGTCTTCACCTCCACCCTCGCTGGGGGCGGTCTTGCGACGCGTTAGGGCGCTTTGGTACACGAAGATATTAAACTTACGTGCTCTCTCCGTGTATCTGTACGCGTGTAAGAGAAGGGGTACATGCGTCGACGCTCATTCCCTCGGAGTTCGGAGTTGTTTCATCAAGTGATCTCGTGAATTCCTCGCGTCGTTGTTTCTGAAATAAATAAATAGCAAAATCATGTTCTTTTGCAGAAAATAATCGCTAATGCGTCACGGGTAGAAAATGTGACATGTATCCGTTTCTTTCTCTCAGGGAGTATCTTTATAAAATGTAGAATTTTCTTTACGTAAATACTTTAATATTAATAGACAGAAAACGAAATTTTGATTGAAAATGACATTTCCTTGAGCGTGTATAGTTAAATTGTATGTTTTTGACGCTATCTAAATGGATTCTAGCAAAATATCATCCCATTCACCAGCTCGCTCGCAATGTCGATGACGTAAAGTGCGCTTGTGCAAAGCCACGGCACTAGATTTCGGCGTTAAGCGCTTCTCGGTGTTAACAGGGACTGATACAAGACGACGCCGGTGCTATTCGCACACTGTTCCTAGACGATCGTTGTGTATATAAACTTTACACAGGAGAAAATAATTTACCAATCATGCTGATGTATTCAAATGAGATTCAAATTCCCTTCAATATTCAGCGCGCGCTGTTTTACTTTCAAAACGATAAGCTTCTCTCACTGTTGGCGGCTGTTATCGCTCGATATGCGTCCTACATGCTCTGCTCCACCTTCTATTATTCATTTTCCTTTGTGCCGCGACCTTCTTGCACCAACGCGCGTTTGCCGAACGTCGTTCTTCTCGCGCCGTTATATCGAACTACCGCACCAGCAGCAGCAAGTTTCTTCGTTTGAAAACTCGATACAATGGCACGTCGCGCCCGCCGTGGCGGGCGCGGCGCGCTTCGTATTGCCGCTTATGAAATAAATCAGGCGGTCCATATCGCATTTCGCCCAACTTTAAAATGTGCATCGTGGCGCGCGACACTTTATGATATTGCCTCTCCACTGACTGTATAAATTTTCCAAACTGTCATCATTTTCGAAAATTGTGTCGCGCAGCGTGCTCGGGGTATCCGTGTCATGAAAATTACACTTTTATAACATAATTCGCCGTTAATTGTTTCGTCGATTTGAGCATGTACAACAAATTGGTCTTTCGTGTAACACACGAACGAAATGGAACTAAAAATCTTTCCCTCTCTCGCGCGTGCGCGCGAAATCGTATTTCGGACGCAATGAATTGTAGAAACGCACGGACGACCATCGATTGATTTTGCAGGTGCCCTGAAAACATGTTATTTCGGGCGAAATGGCATGTAGATCTTTCCGTTGAGGAGGATACCCGTTGGATGGGTCGGACCGTAATGATCTTCGGCTTGGAGCCGACTGAAAATTCATGACATCGATATTCGCGGTTTTGCATGCGGAATCAGGCGCATTTGGCCGAGGCGCAAAGCCCTCGTGAAAAGGAGGACGGCGAGAAACGTAGGAAATGCGGGGTGAAGAAAATCGGTAACGATTCCCGCAAAATTATTCGCAAGCGACGCGACGCCCGGGCGAGCGGGGCCGCCAAAAATTGCATTCCGCGGGCGATGCGACCGTTCCAAAAACTTCCCGACGAGTGTTTGCGTTATCTTATACGGCGCAAGATGCGAACGCCAACCACGTATACCTTTAGGAAACGCGGAACCCGTCAGGTTTGGCAACTTTATTTGACCTTAAATTCTCGGCCCACTTGGCCGCTGCGCTTGTATACCACCGGTTTACCATGCCAACTGCGAGGAAATTTCCACCCCGCCGAACGCGACGATGCGCACGGAAATACGAAAACAGCCACTTGTTCTCCTTAGCGGAACAACTAATCACCAAAAACCTACACGGGGATTTCGCGAACAATACTGCGAACTACACGCAGAAAATTTTTCTCGTAAATACAAGTATACACGAACAAAGTAAATACCATACTAATCTTGCACGGCTAGGATATATTCATAATATGCAAAAGATTTCAAGAAAGTATAGGAAAATTTAGAGAGCAAAAAATAAAACTATACGCAGAAGTAAATATTTCCATCAAGTATGGGACTTTCGAGAGCGCGTTTTAACTACGTTAATTTAAAGACGAATGATTCAATTATATTTTGTCCGATTGTGTCTTATCCCGAATATCGCTGATGAACAAAAAACGAGACGTCTGTTGCAGTCATGTCAAAAGACATAAGTTCAATAAGTTGCCGTTATAGGCTGTGGCGGTCAGCTGTCCGCCACGTGCGAACTTAAGAACGCTATAGGGACCCTGTCGAGCTGCCCTAGATATAAAGGTCGATGTTGAATTTTAATCACGCGAGAATGTACCGGCGATACGCCGCGTAGCGGGCGCGAGGCGAATCCTCTCGCCGCGCGAGCCCACGTTGCCGCTCGCGCCGCGCGCCTTCCGTCGTCCACGATCGCGGTTACTATCGCATTTCTATAAAGAACATAAATTATTGCCAGATACGCAACGAATATTTCTATACAGTTCACAATAGGTACCATTCTAGATTATATTTTTCCTATACTGTCTTAAAAAACAACGCTCAATCCAAGACATGTGAAGTTGGCAATTCAAGCTACAACGTCGAATATACACATACTAGTATGGGACTTTTTTTACTGTTCTCATATTTCCTTGTTAGTATGGCAAATTTATTTACCTTTAGGTTACAAGATGTATCTGATCAAACTATTACATTTCTATTGTCATATATTAATTTCCGGTTGAATACGCGTATATCTTACCGGAACCTAGCAAATCTAGTAAATTTTATTATGAGTATTCTACATTATTCGAGAAAAATTTTCTGCGTGTAAGAACGAAGAAATAAGATAAATTTTCGTTCGTATATATACGTGAATTCTCGTACAGAAAATGTTCCGTTGCAATCGATAACGCTTCTACGATTGATGAGGAAGAAGTTTCAAGAAAGTTTTCAAATTACCTACATTTTGAAATTTAATTACGTCACTTTATACGAGCATATATGTGTATTTTCAATCAAGTAAAAACGATGATTATCGTTGATAAAATTTTGCAATTAAATTGCTCATTATATGTGTGAGCATATAGGAAATTATAGATTTAATCTTGCACATATCGATGCACCGCGAACAAATCGCGCGTGCTGAAATTTGTCGAAACAAATGATGGTTCTTTCGTTCTATATAGAATGTCGATCTTTTTTCTTGCCGACCGACTCGTTGGCAGATGTGATATCAATTTCTATTATCATTTCCCGTCCCGTACAGTCGCGCAACTCGATTACTCGAGTAGGAAATTTCTGGCAGGCTGGAATTCAGCGAACCGCATGACCCACATGCGCGGAGGAAAGGATTTCAGGAATGTGTGAGTGATCACCGTGCGCCGAAGGAATATATTGGAAGTGACTACCTTGATTTCTCCGGGATGTCACGAAGATTACCCTATCTGCTTTCGTGAACCGTCGAATTTCTCTCAGACAATTCGCCAAATAAAATCCAATCTTGTCGACGCGCGCGGCCATGACCGTGTAAGACATGAATAAAACACGAGAGCGCATAAAATCTAGAAGACAATAGCGATGCAAGCTCGCGCACGACGTGAAATAAGTTTTTGATTTGCAAGCTCTGGAGGCTTTAAGAATTCAATGCGATCAAGTGTCAGTTTTAATATCATTTAATTCCAGTTAGAAAAGATGACAATGATGTAATAAAATTGCAGAAAAATTAATGGACATTTATAAATCATAAAAAATATATTTAATTATATAGATATCTACAAATATTTAACACTCATATAAGCGACAGTGAAGCAAAAGATCGGCACTTAATATTATATAACAATATATAATATTATAATATTAATATAATTTAATATTATATAACAATTACATTTATTTCTTTGTTTTGGTTTGAGTTTAACTCTGAGGTTATATGTATTACTATTTTCATGCATTATACATATATATAATTCGATTACTCGCCCAAAACTTTAATGAGCTGACGGAAATACCGGTTTGCGTTGTGGCAAAATGCGTGATAAAAAATTACTCCAAGAACTCACGAATGATCACCGCCGGCGATCGTATATATAAAAATATACGAAATCGATTGCTATGATTTCCCACGTGTCACCGGCTCGATTTTCTGCTCGCTTCCACGCTGCGTCAGAATGTCGAACTTCATTCGCCGCTCAATTCCACCCTCGTCTTCCCTCCGTCGGAATTGTATCGCATTTGCGATCGAACGCAGGAGGTAGAAGGTAGGAAAAGCGGCAGGGGAAGTCTTCGGAGTTGAAGGAAGGAGGTCGCTATCGAGAAGGTAGATAATACGACGATGGACCCTTTTCGTTCACCTTCATTTTTCGGGTAGAGAGCGGATGCGCGGAGGGAAGTTGAATCCGCGACGAAATTCTCGGAGCTTCGACTCGATGGTAATCTGGTCACATACAAGCGTAAGGGTGTCAAAAAGGGAGAAGAAGAAGCAATGGACAGACTTTTAAGAGACGGCGAGCGAGAATCGGCAGAGAGTCTTTCTTCACCGGATCAATCGCATCGTAGTTCGAGATCTCATTAGACTTGCTCTGTAGAATACAACTTTTTTTGTCCATTATATCGATCACAAAAGACTCGAAAAGAGCACTGTTCCGTCTTGAGGAGATTTGCTGCTTCTTTTTTGCCATCACGATCAACCGTCTTGAAAATTAAATTAGATCGCCGCGCTTTCTTTCTTTTTTTTCGTCGCGATATGCATCGCGTGCATGGAATATTATTAAAATAATAATATCTTTATCATGATACAATTATTTATTTGGCGTAAACGAAGGATTTAATAAGGGTTGACTTTAATAATTTATTATTTCAGATTACCAACGGTTAATTTGTTTAACTAATCCTGAGATATGTTTGTCACAAATAGCTGTTGCTTCTATCTAAAAATACATTAGTATGTCTTGTCTTTTGTAAAAGCTATTGTATTATAATTATTTAAAAAAGACCAAGGTTAAAGCAATTTGTCATGATTGAAGATTCTCGATTTACGATGCGGAGTTCTCTTTCTATCGCGCGACGACCTTCCATCCCTTCGCTACTATAGTCAGGCAACCACTGAAACACACTTCAAGGGACGAACGGGTTGAAAGATGGCCGACTGTCTCGTGGCACCGGGGAGGACAGGATGCGCGCTGGTATACGAACCAGAAGTTCATGGAACTTTCGGTGCATTGTTGTGGCGGGCACGACGTCGAACTTGGCAGCGGTTCCGGAAAAGAGGGATGCCTCAAGGGGGTGGCGACGAGGGGTGGGTCCCGAGCGAGAACGGGGAAGGGGGACGAGAAAACGATGGCGTCGGTATACAATACGCGTGCAGACGGGTCGTTGTCGTTGGTACACGCGCGGGCATCGCGTAAGGAGACGAAATTGACGGAAACTTTCGTACTTTTGCCCAGCCGAAAACAAAAGCTCGCCGACGCGCGTATGAAAAGCGTTGTCCGATTACGATAAGCCTCCGGCTGATTTATCGATTTATTTTCTTCGTACTATCGAGCGATTGAAATTCAGTGTGGCTATTACGTGCGGCTTATTGTACGCCTTTTCTATATAATATCGATCGATGCCGTCGAGACAGTCGACGACGTTAACAAACTGCATGGAATCGAAGTTGCACCGTAAGATGATATCGAAAGTTCGATGCGCGCGTTCCTTTTCATTCCGGAAGATAAATCGTTTTAAAGGAGCCGACCTCCCGAGCATTTTGACACGCGCGCGCGGTTAGATTGGAATCAGCCCATAGTTCGCAACGGTGTAATTATAATTTTATGCATCGGCGTAAAATTAAATCAGCTTAAACCGAATGAAAACGTGATACCGGCGCCATGGGAGAATAATTGTCCCGGAATCGCCGGGTTACGCCAACAGGCGTGTATATCGGGCGCGCGTTATTTCTAATAATCTGTCGCGACATTAATATTCATAGCGCGAAAATTCGTATATTCCGCATTTTCTGTAACAACGTCACTTGTAAATTACACGTAAGCATCGGAAATTTAATATCAGCGGACGGCCCGACTGCCGTAGATATTAATTGCTCGACGTATCGTAACTGCAGCACCGGTGCGTATGGCACCGTAAAAACGTATGTTTGATCTAATTTAATGTAACGTTTAATTTAATCAGGTTATTTCGTATTATCGAATCTCTCGTCGGTTATTTATGACATGCAACATTATGTCTATACCGTCCGTATGACATTTTGTCATCTAGATAAATACCCGCTTGATTCATGATTTTAACGATAAAGTGTATAGAAATTGTATAGAAATTGACAAAAATTGATAGAAAGTGTATAGAAATTGATAAAAATATTTTTTGCTCATTTTTTTAAACTTAGATTAAGACTTTTTTTATAATGACAGCTTTTTCACTAAGCAGATGAAGATATGTAATTATTTGCTGTAGATCGCTATGCAAAAGATCTCTTTTGAGTAAATTTTATTGGCGCAATATAAATACACGATATGGAGTATATGGAGAATAAATAACAAAGTAGAGAATAAAAGCAAAGAATACAATTTTCCTTGCAAAAGCAAGGAAATTCGTCATATGAATTGCAATCTTTGCATAGAAGAGGATTCGTTGAAGAAACACGCAACGATGTAACAACACGACTAAAGTAGAAGGAAGGAAATAAGTTCGGTCGAAATTGACATGTCGAACGAACGAGCACCGAGAATTATATGTATAATTATAGGGGAGACCGGGGCTAGTTGTCACACTTTTCAAATACTAATTTAAAAAAAAATGTTAACAATATTTTCTAATATCGTGTACTACTTTATAATGTAGCTACATCCTTTAGGTGTAAAAATATTAGACTTGTATATATTTATACACAAAAAAGTTATTTAATTCTAAGCAAAACCGCGCAAATGTGACAACTTACTTCATACCCAGGGTTGGTTGTCACATGACTCTGGATTGATTGCTATGTATCTTTTATGTAGAGGAAACATACGGCAAATAGTTTCTGTTTTAATATTTTATTAAAGTTAATGCCAATTTTTGGTAAATTTAACTTAATAATATATTGCAGCATGAATTAAACGAAAAATTATTTTCATAAACTTTGTAATATAATTCTCATAAACTTGGAGTAAATGAAAGAATAATAATTCTCATACACTTTGTAATATTTTCATAAACTTTGAGTAAATAAAAGAATAATAATTCTCATAAACTTTGAATCCCATCTCATTTGAGACAACTTATCCTGAACGGTCATTTTGAACAAAGAAGATTATATTTACAAACTGTTTCAATGACGGTTAACTAAATATAGAAAAAATTATCTAAAACTATAATATTTCTTATGACCAAAAAGAAATTACGGCAAAAAGTAATTCCAAAAACCAACGGAACTAAAAATAGAGGCAAGAAAAATTTACTTACGACCTCCAGTTTTTAAAAAGTGCTCGTAAATATCATATGCGATGTTTTTGAAACGAGCTATTTCGTACACCCGACTAACACGATAGGAGCAACCTACACTATAAAAAAGAATATTCTATTCAATCTATTAAGTGAGATATAAGCTTAAGCTTTGTGACAACTTACCCGTGTGACTTCTAGCCTCGGTCTCCCCTATAATATGCGATGTTTACCAGCACTATTTGTCGTGTCTATTCTTAGTCATTTGTCAATTTTACTTCTTAGTATTCGCGAAGAATTGAAAGGAATTCCTGGTTAAACGACACAAAGGAACTACGCACGTTGTCTTGTTTTACCTCTCTTGCGATATTCCATTTCCTATGTCTTGGTTTCTTATATTTCGTTAATTGTGCTACTATTTATCGCGCACTTCCGCGCGCAGTCTTGTTAATTAATTGTTGTCGGAAGCGAAACCGCGACGCGACACGACACAGCACCATTAATATTCCCTATCGTCGCACAGGTAACTCGCAATTTCGCCGCATCGAGTTTTCCGAGATCCGACTAATTATTGATAAAAATTCGGAAAGGGTTGGCTTTAGCGCAACCGGCCGATCGTGCGCGGCGGGCATCGATAATTTATTCATGACAAATGCACCGCGCGGCTCGTCAACCGATAACCCGGCAACTCGTCGATCGAATACACCGCTTGTCGAACGATCGTTCTCAATTACTTGGCAAGTGTGTGCTGTATATTACGTGGCGCGCGCGGCTTGTTACGTAAATGCGGTAGATTTCGTTTTGCGAGTACCCGACATTGTTATTATACTAGGACTTTATTTCCCTTCGGTGAAATTTTTAATTAAGTGAATTGCTGTCAAAGAGTTTATAACGAGCCAGCCGAAATACAGAATATAATATATGATCACCAACTGTCGAAAAGTGACATTTTCAGGATAACATTCGAGAAACGAGAGGCACGTTCGCGGAATCGTCACGTTTCAGCATAATGCATATTTCATACAAATTATTTGCACGCGTGGGAGATTGATATTAAACTGTAATCATTTTTCGGGACGCCTCCTATCTGGCGTGTGGTTATTTGTCACCGTCAATCAATCCCTCCCCATATAATTTCTCGTAGATCATACGGCGTAGATCATATCGGCGCCGCGCCGATCCTGCCTGATCCAGCATTCTCCTTCTCGGGATCCCATAACCTAACCTGCCTGTGCAGCTTCGTCATAGTGATCTCGCGAGATAGAGAGAGACTAGAAGGAAGTTGAGAGGAGCTAGGAAAAGCGAGAGCGTGAACAAGTTATGGGTCGACGGGCGACGGGCAAACAGGTTAGGTTATAAAATAACCGAGTTATATTGTCACCATTGCAGTATAGTGAATCTAGTTATATTATCACCGGTCATCTATCTCGCTACCGGGCTTGAAATTACGCGTGTCCTTTGTTTTTGCAATAACGAGCGTAAAATTGGCACTAAAATGGTTTTTAAATTCCACGTCCCGCCGTCCAGCCTCGTTATCCTTCCTTTACATGCAGCTGTCAGTCCCAGATGATCTGCTTCATTAAATTCTTCCATTTTTCATCCGATGTGCTCCGCGAAACGGCAAGCGCGACGCAAAACTCAACTGTGGCCTCACAAGTCCGTGACATCCGGAAGCTTTATCGCGATATCGTGACTCGTAATGAGGGTTGTCACTCAAGAACGTACGGACGAAAGGATGTCGTAAGAAAAAGGGGGACAATCTTCCGCTGTGCGCCCTCATCCGCTTTGAGAAAGAAAGAGAGAGAGAGAGAGAGAACGCGCATTTCGCATTCAACGGTTTAACGTTTTATTACGTTTCCGCGGAAGAGGACCCGAATGACTTCTTCTTCACCGTCGCGCGCGGTAGCTAGAAAATTAACTTGAATAAAATTCCGCATGAAATCCGGAGCGAATACATCTGAGAAGCAACATTCATTTGTGGCGTGAGAATTTTCAAAATTAAATTTTGCACTGTGTTTATTGTATTACTTTAGCCGATTTATTTTGTTCGTATTTACTGCTCGCTTATCGCGATATATCCGAGCGATAATGATTGGTTAATGTCAGAGGAATGAGCGTCGATTTAATTTTCCTATGCCGATCGCAGCGACATTGATCGATTGCGATAATTAGTCACCATATTTCTCATATAACATGAAGCAATATAAATGAGCCCGTTCACGCGATTGATGTCGAAATGTGTAAAATAATGTGTAAATCAGTCTAGGACGAATTATTGCTGGAAATTTCCGCTTAAACTAATATACACGGCGATTAATGAAAATATTTGCTATTAAAAATATTCGTTGAATTATAAGGCATAAAAAATAAATACTTCTGTTGATTAATCGTAATATTATATATTATATTTTACAATATATGCAATGAGTACCGCTTAAAATATTAAAATATCTTCCAAGTGCGATTAAATGATTTTAGTAATTATTGTCAACAATACATGTATCCATGTTTAGATTATAAATATATAAATAATCGATTTTAATCATTTTGACGTAAGGAAATTACTATTCAGTTTCATAGTATGTTTCGACTATTATTTTATTTGCGGATTTTCCTCGCATTTTCTCTGAAAGTAAATAAAATTCACGCGCACGAGAAATCCAATCTTCGTCAACGTTCGTTATCGTTCTTTTTAACATTCTCGTTGCTATGTATATCCAACATGTTACCATCGTATTTATGCAAGGCATTCAAAGCGAGACGAATGCATGCGACGAACGACACGTCGCGAAATGCAACGCCGCGCCGCGTTCGTCCGTCCGTCGATCCGGCTTTTTTATTTCCCCGCACGCTATGTCCCGGGTTTCAAGTAGCGTTGTGTCGCACGGTATTTAAATGGTGACTCCTAATGGCGAGCACACGCATTCGACACATATAAGCTATAGACCGCGTGCTGTTTACAAAAACCGCGCTCGCTATCGAACGGCGCGGCGTTTTTCTCTCCGCGACGAGCCCGTGGAAAATTCAGTACCGGGAAAATTGTGGGGAAATGCACAAATGGCGACAAAGTAAACGTCATTAGTTCCGGGGATTGTTATTGCATAGTTGCGAGGATGACAGATAAACACGGGCCGGGAAAATTTTTCCGCTTAGAACGGGAGAAACTAGCAAGCACGAAATCGAGGAATAACCGCAAGTGCTTCCATATTGGTTTTGCACACGCCGAATATAGACCGCAACCTCCAATTTTTTTCTGCGATCCCGCAATTTTCTCCCTTTTGTCCCGTTGTAATATGCACTCGCATAGTTTGATCTATGCATTCTCCTCTGTATTAGCTACTTTAGTCTGGAAAAACGAATCTGGATTTATGTATCTTGAAATTACATATTGTATATCTGCCATATCTGGCTTGAATTTATTTTTAGAATTTTATTTGATTTCTATGTTATATTACGTGTAAATTGCATTCTTTTTATATCTGTACATTAGAGGTAAAAAGATCTTATATCTATTGTTATTAGTTCCTAAGATACAACGTTTAGAAAAAGGCGTATTTAAAATTTTTATATAGCGTCTAATTTTTAAACCAAGTACGTGTTATTAGCAGTTGCACTATTAAATCAGTTAAGATACTTTATTACAAACTTAATAAATTAAGTTGCTTTAAAAAAATATATCATTTTCCTATTTAAAACTTTGAACCTTGTTTTCTCGAAATGTTAGAAAATGGACATATAATCTTTTACCTCTAAATTCTAAGGTACAGATATGTATAAATCTGTACCTTATATCTTTAGATTTTTATTGACGCTAATGTTTAACGAGAAGATGTCTAACTTTGAAACTTCTAACGGAAGTTTCAAAAGGAGATTTAATAGATCTCTGA
Source organism: Temnothorax curvispinosus (assembly GCF_003070985.1). Classification (NCBI taxonomy): domain Eukaryota; kingdom Metazoa; phylum Arthropoda; class Insecta; order Hymenoptera; family Formicidae; genus Temnothorax; species Temnothorax curvispinosus. Next base: position 1,205,149 of record NW_020213430.1, on the reverse strand, counting down.
TATGACGTGCAATATCTATAGAGCACGTCAAAAAAAAATTTTTTTTAGCAAATCCGTACATCCTGCAACTGAATTATTTGTCGTTCGCTGAACGTTCAAGAAGCTTTAAATTGAAGTGGATAAGGTACTGAATTCTTTATCCATGAGTGTTCCGTCGATGCTAAAGTAACGGCTTACGTATATTGTGACAACCTGCCATTATTCTTTTTCGTACACCGCTCACTGTTACACCAGCTCTCTTTTATACGCTGCATTTCTCAAATATTCACGCGAGTAAGAATTCGAACGAGAATAGGAACAGATAAATCATTGACTACCGCGCAGAGTCATCGTCGCTCGCTTCCTTTCTTTCTCTGCGATGAGCCGTGAATAAATTCATATCTCCGAAAACGTGTCATCCTACTTATGGCGGGACAAAAATTCCATCTCTTTGTACGTCTATTCATGAGATTTCATGTGGTGTTCGAAACTCCCGATGAAAGGCAAATCAGATCATCCCGAAAAATCGAATATTGAAATTGTAGCGCTTTAACAGAATAAAAATGTGTGACATTTTATTTTTGCTCTTGTAATTGTTATTCACGACAATACTTATATTCGAATTTTACCGTGTTTTCAAACACTGGTTTTACGAATAATAATAGTGCAACGTATCCTTCTGGATATATACATATTATACTATTTACGTGTCCAATAGGTATACACGAGAAAGATATTTATTCCTATATGGCGAGCGTTACGAGGTGACGTATTCTAAAATAGGAAATTCCGATCTCGCACGACTTTATTTCGCAAATCAACAAGATAGGAGTCATAAACAGAGTCGAGAAGGTGATGGTGCACATTGCGCATATCATCGTCCCCGGAGGTTTCCTTCCATTGCGTCCTTCTCGTTTATTCACGTTCTGGCTGCGACACTTCGTTCTATTTCTGCGCTTTCTGACGTCCGTTTAACTTTATTTTCGCCCGCGTCATCAGAGGCCTTTTACGTTTCTAGATTGAGCCATGCAGCGACTGCTCAATCCGACCTTCTCTTTGCTAATCTAATACGAAACTGGCAGCAAAAAGGATGGAATTAAATTATTGTACTTTTATTAAATGTAATTATAACACGACGATGCGTCTAAATTTTAGCGACGTTTTCTCTCGACATATGTTCTCTTTAGAAATATCTTTTACGTTAAAATATACTTTTTTGTGATAGAATGGGAGGATATGAAAATACGCTTTTATATATATGTATATATATATATATATATATATATATATATATATATACGGTAAATAACCATTACAATTTAAAGCCTTGCGGAGTAAGAAAAATTTACGACATAGCGCGTTTTTTAAATCGATGTCCAGATAAGAAAGATTGCGGCGGTATAATTCTAGATGATTTTTCTTTGTAACGGTTTGGTCGGGACTTAATAACAACTCTGATAAATTATTCCACGGTAGTTGGGTACCGAGCTAATTACACCACGGCAATTAGAGGGGGATGTATATTCGACCCTCGAGATCTCTTAGCTATCTCGTTTCAGGGCTCCTTCAGAGTAGAAAAATGTTTGGAGGAGGATGAGGGAAAGAAAGACGTAAATGTTAACTTATGTGTACTCGAGTTATACAGGGTGGTCCACGTAACTCTAACAGCTAGATATCTTGGAAACTGTTCGATTTTAAAGATTTAGGTCATGAATTGTATGAATCTGAAAACTGGAATAAAGATTGGTTCTCCAACGCCTGTGGGTTTAAATAAAAACCCCTATAAAAAAATTGCATTTTTTAATTCTATTAAAAATATGAATTTTCGACTTATAGCTGACATAAAGCACTTACGAAATTAAAATTACGACACTCTATGCTGACTTATTCAATTTATTAAATGTTCAAAATGTCCACCATGGACTTGTAAACATTTAGTTATACGAATTAACAAATTATTCCTAACATTTGATAACATTTTGGGATCGAGTCACTGACGCGCAAGCGTCGCGTATCCTTTGCTTTATATTCTCATTTGTCGTTGGCGGTTCAAACATAACTTTCTCCTTCACGTATCCTCACAAAAAGAAGTCTAGTGGTGTCAGATCGGGGGATCAAAGTTACGTTAGAACTGTAAAGAGTTATGTGGACCACCCTGTATATATAGTTAATGATGGACAAGTATAGCACTCACTCTACAAAAAATCTAATTATGGAATCACCGTGTATGAAAACATAGTCTATTGGTAATAATCGTAAAATATTTGCTGCAAATATCAGCGATAGTTACGCGCATCCGTCACACAATTATAAACACGTACCAAATTAATATTTATTTAAACGTTTTACCGTATTGGCATTCTATGCTGCGAGACAAATTTGCATGAAAAATAAATGCAAAAAGCGTTAACAGCCATAACGTTGGGTGGCGGTTTTAATAATGCAATTATTAAAACCGCTATGTGCGTTCGACGTAAACAGGCCGCCGCTTTTAAACATTCATTAGAATCGGATAGTGCTTTTCAAAAATTGATCCGTGTCGCTCAAAGGGTTATTGATCCCGCGGGTAAATGGTTGAAAAACAAACGTGCCCGGCGTCTAAATTACTTATCGAATCACGAAGTCGATACACATAGCGAGACGTCTCCACGCATTTGTTCGTTATCGGCAGCCACTTTTAATTCAGCGGAATCCTACAATCGACGGAGTACTTTACTTCCGAGATCGAAGCTATCTGTGGGAACAGAAAAGGTTGGGAGGGAGAAAGTAAACTCGTACGCCGTTACGAGCACGGCACTTGGTGCATTTTACGGTCGCTCTTTACGTCGGCCGTAGGATACTTTATTACACCTTCATTCTCCTTTTCGCCCTCTCTCCAATACCCTCTACGCTCATTCTCTTTCTCCTTTTCCCTCCTTTCCGCTGTCTCTCTTCTCCCCGGCTGGCTGTTCGATCTTCTCCAACTCTTGATTGTATGCACATTCGCTCGACTTCGCCTAATCGCATTATGGTAATTTCGCTATCGCACCGCGCATCTTCCAGACCAAGTAACGCCGGTATGTATATATTCGCGGCACTGCTTTAGTATCCCTCATTATTGCCTGTATTTGGACCTTGAAAAATAGCGATTTACGCCTGTGCCAATTACAGAAACGATATACGCTTTAAGAAGATATAATATAATATAAAGTATCATGCGAGAGAACAAAAATGACTATTATTTTCACGAGACACAAGCAATCGATAGATATTCGTGATAACCGCTATTTTAATTTTTTCTTAGAAAGATGTTATGTATTTTTTATCGACAAATTTCGTGTCAGGAATTAAATAAATATCAATTTACACTTAAATTTAGAAAAGTCGAATATTATTTCAGATTAGAGAATTTTATCAAGTATTTATTCCGATTATAAAATTACGGAAAAAGAGATATTATTATACATTCAACTCGCGTAATCATTTAATAATGAATTGAGGTTTGTTTGCGATCGAACGTTGAATTCTTTCGGGGAAAAAGAGCAGACACGTTGGTCGATAAGAAGTAATAAGGAAGTCTCATCCCCCTGCGTGCTGTTAGCGAATAAAATGCAATTTTTCTATGATATTAACACCGTAAATTCATCTTGACTGGTCTGCTTAACCCAGATTCCTAGTTTCCTGACGGCTATAAAATTCGCGAGTATAAAGAAAGTGCATTGCTATCCTTACATAATGGGAAGCATGTGTGACAATATTCATCTCGATGCTGTGAGGCATCCCAGGTGCTCGCACTCTCGGTAATATCATAGCAACGTAGCGACATGAATAAAATTGTAAACTGCTACCGTGAATGATGTAACAACTCTCGCATTACAATTAAAACGTAAAACGCAACGTAGAATTTATCACGGACGCGTGCGCAATTGTAAATCAGATTATTAAATAATTGCTCACCACAAAAAGATTTGATCGCGCGCGTTGCATTACGGTAAAACGTTTGAGTGCAACGTTTGCATGAATAAATAATCGAAAACAATAGCGATGTATCATAATCTCATGGCCACGCAACGCTTTCAGGGGTCGTTGGCCCTCTGACCTCAGAAATATGTACATAATGCCTCTTCTCCTTTGTAAGAAAATTAATGGATGGGGCAATTTTACCGTAAACTGCGCAAGCTTTTCCAAAATTTTTATACATGGAACAAAAATTACACATACGTGTGCTCTTGCATATATAGTTATCGATTATCGCGGTATGCCGTAGCCAGCGATGAGCATCAACATCGCTATAAATTCCCAGACCAACGTATTTCTCTGCGTGCATCACTGGAATCCTAATATCGCGCGTGCATCCTTTGCGCATCTCATATCACATTATGAAATAAGAGGGACTTGATAAAATCCACCATATCCCGTATGATTTAAACATTTATTCGCGGAAATATTTCTTTCGGATTTATCCCAGGTGTATGTGTAAATAAATTTAACAAAATTTCCTCACAGTTCATATATCTTATATATATACAGAAAATAAATTTATTTACAAGATCGTATTTTTACATACATACTCAAGTTTTGTACAACGATAGTTTTCTTCTTATAAGCTCGAAAAAATAATCAGAAATAGCGATTAGTAATTCTTTCATTTTGGCAGCACTTACAATTATAGTTATACAAAGTTTTTTCAAAACTTGTCGCTGTCTTCATTTTGTGACAATTGTATTTAAGATATTTTTTGGCATTTTATCATTT
>NW_020213430.1:1190216-1190436 GCF_003070985.1 Temnothorax curvispinosus | reverse complement strand
CTATATATGGTCTTATATGATTATATATATTTACATATATATAACATTATTATATATGTTTATATATGATTATATTTATTTTCTCTATATTTACGGAAGTTAGAACAACCACGGACATTTCTAAAAAAATTAAAAATTTAAAAAAAAAAAATTCCTTTACCGATCATCTCCAAATTCAATACCAACCTTCCTTGAATGATACTCTATCGATAAAAAAAAA
>NW_020213430.1:1177659-1190206 GCF_003070985.1 Temnothorax curvispinosus | reverse complement strand
CCAAATTCAATACCAACCTTCCTTGAATGATACTCTATCGATAAAAAAAAAACAACCCGATATCTCAATATTTGCGGAAGTTAGAGCAACCACGAACATTTCTAAAAAAATTAAAATTAAAAAAAAACCCTTTACCGATCATCGCCAAATTCAATACCAACTCTATCGATTAAGATACTCTATCGATTAAAAAAAAAACAGCCCGATATCTCAATATTTGCGAAAGTTAGAGCAACCACAGACATTAAATCTGCACATACATACACACATACGGACAGGCGATTTTGATGCGATATTTCAACATTTTAGAACACTCTGAACATATTGGCATCAAAAACTCAAAAACCAATCTCTTCGTTGGTTTCTTCTACCCCTATTTCATATATAAATCACTTAAATTTGGTTGATTAGACCCAACTTTATACGCAATCAAAGGTTCATATACGAAATTCACGAAAACAAAGCTTCCTCTTTGAGGAAGCAATACAAAATAATGTCACCGTGCATGTAGAATTGCATATATGTGTGTGTATACCAATTTCGTAATTAAAGCAAATAAATTATCAAATATTTGCAAAAAAGTCATCTTCGTAATTAGTTCCGTTAAAAGGGAATATTCAGGGGGATATTTCGTGCAAAAGGAACAACAACATAGCGTTCCCATGTGACATTTACGATCTCGAAAAAAATCAAATCGTTCCAGTTATATCAGTTCTATTGGTTATATGTATTTTGTCACGTGTGACGATGTCAAAAAATCGGAAACGGAAACTAAATTCGCTTGTCTGCACCCTGAATGATACATGCGTCAAAACAATACACTCCGCGGAATCAACTCTCGCTGCGCAGAAAAGTTTCGAAACAATTTTCCGACGTCCGTCGGGTTTTTTCGATTCTCAGATGCATCCCGATGCCACGTACGCTTTCCGGTTTTCCCATGCTTCACGACCTGGCGAAAACAAAAATCTTATCCGCAAATAAATCTAGAGACGTCGAACGATACGTCTGCCGGACGACCGCCTTTCACCCCCCGGCAGTCACCTTTAACCCCCGAGATATCGCGGCAAAGTTTCGGTGGGATGGACACCTTCAGGATACATCCATCGTCTCCGGCGATCTCGCTGCAGTCGCTGCTGCCTTCCCGTTGTAGCTGTCGGAGAAAAGTTTTCTCGGCTCTGCGGCGAGGAAGATTTCTGTCTAGATGCCCTCCCGTAAAACGGCTTTTCGGGGTTCGGGCGTCTCGAAGAACGACTCTGCACTCTGCTCTAACGAGTTATCGTTGCGGATCGTTGTAAGAGGTGCCTTTTACCGAATTGAGCTCTTCTCGTTTCCTACATTCACTGTTTTTAACCTTCTGCTACCGTCGCGAGAAAAAGCGCAATGGTTATTGTTGTAATCTTCCATGAGAGGTAATTTTTAATATCGTTAGAAAATATTATAAAACACGAAACGAATCTCTCTCTTACACATAAATAATTATAATCATGTTTTGTAAAAAAGAAAAAGACTAAAAATACTGTCCAATCTTATCTGAATACGCCCCTATTTTTACATGTATGTACAACGCTGTTTTATCTGATATGCTTTTATATTTAATATTATTTTATTTCACAGCGTTAAATTATCCATATTAATCCAAATTATACATATTAAAAATGATTTATTTTCAACAAATGCAGACATTATGCCACTATCATAAATATGAATAATTATTCGCAAAAAGTGGTAATGTATCAAAATTATGCAGTAACGGACGGAAGAACTTCCACGTCGTTTCCAGTATTTTTATCGCTTTTTCCTGAGCTGCATAAAAATCTCTACCTAGTTTTATTGTTATTATCACCATAAGTGTCCGCGTATTATTTGCCCGACGCTTTCGCGGGTAGGCCACGCTCATGATTCATTGCGCGGCATCGCACGCAGCGATAAAAATGCGGGACATTCCTCGTTTCGCGCAAGCTATTTCAGCCGTGAATAAGATTCCTCGACTAAACGGCGGTTGTGTAAAATAATGACCAAAAATGCATGAGGGACGAAATAATTTTCGCGGGAGCGGGGGGAGGGGGGCGGGATTGGCGAGGGAGTTTCCGCAGTTTCCAGACGAGGGAAATCCGGCAACCGGCCGATCAAGAAGTAGTCACGAAGGGTAGATACAACCGGAAGGTATAAGGGGTGGAGAATCGTCTTGTAGCTTGGCGGGTGTATCGGCGCCAGCGAGGGATGCTTCGCCACGAGGGATGATTCGATTTGACCTGGGCTCGCTCGAAGTTTGCGGAATCACTGACGAGGTTATGGCCGGTATTCTCGGTATGGAAGGAACGCCACAGACGGCGCGGCGCGGTCGAACTTGAAAAAAAATTTTTTTCCAGCAGAAAATGGCAAACTTAATTCTTGCTGTGACGCGATCCTGTGCTTCGTCCCGCGGTCTCCGCCATTTCTCCGTTGCCCCTTCGACTCTCGTGATATCCCCGCGGACCCACTGCCACTCGAGTAAAATATGCGTTTTAATTTGCAATTTAATTGGAAAGCCCCCATCGGACTGAACAGACAGCATTTGAGCACTGTCCTCTTCCCGACCCTTCCCCCTTTCTTCGTGGTGTTTTCCGTCTTTTCTTGTATACCCTTTCGTATTTCTGAAGAATCCGGTGAACGCAGTATCAAGGTGGCTCACGGCAGTAATGGCCGTTTCTAATAATAAATTTCCGTTATTTCGTATGATTTCTCTCCAATTATATGCCGATTTTACAGACTTTCCCGAAAGTTTTTCCATTCAAGGTACGATCTGACACTCGGGGCAGTTTTCCGCTACATCACGCGCACCGCGATTTCCACGCGTGACGCGATTTCACACCCTTCGCGTCGCTGACAAGTTTTACTTCATACTTGGCCAGTCACCCCAGTCAGAGTGGACTCTCGTCGGTGTATCGTGTGTTGGCACCGGCTGACCGCTGGACACACACGTAATGGTCTATCGCGACAGTGGATTGACAGTTTGGCAACAGCTTTGCGAAAGTTTTTCCAGTGCGAAATTATATCAAAGAAGGCGAACTTACCTTGCAAATATTTAATAATTTTATCGTGTAATTCAGGATTCTTTGATATTTTATTATTATCATGATTATTACGTCATTTAAAAAAATACAGTGTATATATATATATATATATATATATATATATTGTATATATTGATATAATATTTATAACAATTTAGGTATTAAGACAATTTATGTATATTGATACGCAGATGATAATTCCACATCTCCCGAAAAATTGAGATCAGGTTTAAACGTTTTACAGGCACGTGTTATATTTACCAAAGTTTAACCAAAGTTCTGTACTAAATTGCTGCGCTTATTAGGTCTGTGGTTTATTATTCCCGTATGAGATTCGTAGCAAATATACGAATACGACAGGCGGTCATAACGCAGGCGGAACGAATGCAAGCATAACTCGCGACCAAGCTCGACACACCTGACATAACCGTAACGTGGTTTAATTGCACTGCCACCTGTTAAGACCAACTAGGAATGCAGTAACCGTAGGCTGACCATTAACTGCCAACTGCCATACTCAGTGCTATACTCTATTTGTTTCGCCGCTCTACCGCGGAAAGTAAAAGATCTGCGATAGGGGTGGTGGCGATAAAACCGTGCCAGAAATTGTGTCGGAAATGGGTTGCATTACGAGAGAATTATTTTGACGTTTGATGTACACGAAATATCCGCGCAAATAGAATAACGAACGTTCAATGGTAGACCCGTATCCTATCGTGTTCTCTATTTTTTTGATACGCCGCCAAAAGAGGGGGGTAGAAAATAAAACAAAATAACGGGGCTGTGCGCGCGGATCGAGTCAGAAGCTGCGGCGGAAATGTAGGTGGATGCGATGCGCAATAAAAACATTCCCGCGTTTGATGTATTGCAAAATATTTTTTGCAACACGAAAAAATGGTGGGAGAGAGAAAACGTAGCTCCTTGATCTCCGAAATTGTTATTGCGCGCGGGTCACACACTTCCACATACATATATCCCGTTGTTTTATTTACGTCGACGAGAGAAGGAATCCATTACTCGATTGGGGATTTAAAGCAGAGGCATGCCAGACGGGAAACAACATTTATGACGGAGAAATTTAAATAAGAGTAAAAGCACGCGTATATAACAGAGAAAGAGGGCGAGCGGCGAGGGAGAGAAGGGGAGAGGGAAAGAATTTTCAACGTTTGGTGTTTACAGCGACGCACAAAAGAACCGGGAATGCGAGTGACATCAAATATATATCTCGTACCCGCATGGAATCGGGGAAAAGTATTCCGAGTGTGTCACATCGACTGACAGCGAGCGCGGTTATACGACATAGATAAGCGCGACAAATCTGGCGTAAAACACGTTCAATAATGCATAATTCTTGATAATTCGCAGACTTATGTATATTTCGTGTATTCGTGCCGATGTGCCTCTTCAAATACGCGGCTTTAATGCGCCGTTCATATCACGGCTGCGACAAACGACGCATATAAACGAGAATTAAATGAATTTCCCAATAATTGCTTCCATTTGTTATTATGCACGAAAACTCAAATATTCGGATATAACAGCAGCTTCCTACTTTTAAGAGCTGAATTGATGTTTTAAATAACAAAAATATTTCTGCAAGATAAAAAAAAACGTATAATCCAAAAGCGAAAGCGTAACACATACGCCCACACACAAATAAGAAGTAACAAAAATTATTTTTAAGTAAACACGCTCCTGGATTTTTTAGCGTCGTAAAGGCGCGTTTGCCCAGAACAATAATGATGACAGCAGGGATGATTTCCTACTGTAAAATATGGCCGCAGGTGCGTCCGCGATATTTTCGCAACCTTTTCCCAACCGCGAATAAATAAGGCAATTAGAGCTGGCTGGCGATTTATTCTAATTGCCGGCGGCCATAATTATTATCGCGGCTTAAGAATGTTTCGCGCTCCTTTTTGGTCGACTGCCCCTCGTGGCGGGCGCTCGTTTTATTCTCTCTCTCTCTCTTTCGCGAAATCGCATCTCTCCTTGCCTGCGTGCTACCTCCTCGCTGGTTCTCCGACCACGCTCGATGGCCAAGCCCGGCGGCAACGCCCGGCGTGGCACGGCCATTCCGCTCGGCGACGCGCGGCAAAGCGGCCGCATTGTTACGGCACTGTCATCCGCAAGCGCTAATGCGACTGGAAAATGTTAAAGGCCGAATGTAACCGCCGAGATAAAACCGCGGGCTCGTTATTTATTCACGACGACCCCGCGCGCTGGCGGTTGCAGCTTGCAGCCGCGCGGCGCAACGCGTTGCACTCTCGCCGCCTCGTCACCGCCCCGTTGCCCGCCCTCGTCACATTGCAACTCTCGTTCCACTGCGCTCTCTGTGTCTTTTCCTCGTGCGAATTATGCATCGCGGCCAGAGACGTGAATATTGCCGAATGAACGGCAAATCTGCGCCGATTAGGATATAGGTCGGCCATCGATCAACAATTTTGAAAATAGCGACAGTTTCGTGTACTCGTACGATATTGAATATCGAAAATATTTGCAAAAGATATAAAATGACGAAATTTATCCTTTAAAAAAAATATGAAACAAATACTTTCGCAGACACGAAGAATGCTCGATTACATTTAATAATTACATAGTAATTATTACTAAAAATCGCAAAATCAGTTTGCATGCAAGAATAAATTTGTAAACTTTGCCGACAATGCAGCTTTAATTAAAGTTCACACTTTCTTCACGTATAAAACTTGGTATGAGTTCTATTAATTTATCGGAAAAGTGTTGCAGCATCTTTTACAAAAGTTTAAATATTTCTGTATACAATTACGCTCTCTATATTTGTAGACTTATTTGTACAAGGAACGTGAAAAATGTTTTTAATCTCGCTATACGTGCTACCCTACTTGCTAATTTTTAATTTTACTCTAACGAAATCGCCAGCGGTACGTACTCGAGTACGTACTCGTCAGTAATCTCGAGAAAAGACTGCTTGCTGTGCTAAAGCACAGTCGTCGGCACCGCCTTCATCCACTTAGCTGTCCAATTAAAAACGCGTGGCGTTAGTGAGTCACGCTGAGTTGCGGCCGATCTCGTCACAAAAGAAATACGGCCTAAAGGGCACCGTGGTAGTCGCGTTTGCACTCTCGAAGCCCTTTTCGCCAGCCATGAATCATTCCCTTGCAGCAAAACCGGGGCTACCGATTCCGCAGTAATTAACGTTGACTGGCTCCGGACACGCGTGTCGCTCACTCACGCGATAACGATACGTTCACGTACGTGCACACTCCCACCCGCGCGAGTTCTCTCTTTCCTTCTCATCTCTTCGTATTCTTTTTTTTTTGTTCGTGGAAGTGCCGCAGAAACAGAGCGCTTATTCGCGCCAGCCTGTATGCGCCTGTTTGTGGTGCGCTAAAAGGACTCCGTTTGATTAAAGAAGAGCCTCGCAAGGTTTTTTTTGTGGATTAGGTAGCGCATTGTCGTTTGAGCAATGACGGAATATCGATAAAACGGAAGGAACAAAGATAACAAAGAAAATCATCCGAAGAAAGTTACAGAACGTATATTTCGACATAACTCTCGCGCATTTTCAGCTGCAAATTTGCGAACTTTATCGAACTTTTTCGACGAACTGTGCACGTTATAAAAAAAGGATCGAATATTTTAGCTAAGCATCTTTTATTGGATCATGTGAGTGGGTTAGTAACTTTTGTATAATTTCATTGTGGATTATGATTAAATTCTATCAAATTGTATGAAACAGTTTTCAATAAGGAAATTTCGAAATTAATTACTTTTGAGTTAATTGATAAAATAATTTTATGTCGGCGTTGCACACGTAATCACATTTGTCTAAAATAATTATGTGACATAGATTGATATTATTATGCAAACTAAATATGCCGATGAATGCGTCGTACGTACATGTTAAACTTCATCTAGCACAATCGAGTTTGACGTCATCTGCCAGCCGCCTCGAGACAATGCGCATCACTTTATATCAAGAGAGTGTCAGCGAATTTCGAGGTGGATGAATCTGCAGCGGCATTGCGAAACGGTTTATTGTCGTTGTTATTATCAAAAGTATCCTGCTTGTGACAGGGATTCGTAACTTGCATATAATATATTCAGTAATTAAATTTAACTCATACTTGAGTAATTAAGTTCAACTGAATTCAGTAATTAAATTTAATGCATACTTGATGGAGCCATCAAAATCGGAGATTAATCTATTAGAGTTTAATAAAATATAAATCCTACGTTCTTCATCGTGCATCTTTCAAATATCAAAAATTCACAAGAGTCGCGCGCGCGCCACTCTAAAAATTTAGATATAGTATTTAAATTACGGCTGTGTACGACGAGACTCGTTGGTATTGTTCGCGATAATTTCATTTACGCCGACATACAAATTTCAGTCAACACGTAGTAAAACTGCCTGTCCCCGTGGCATAATCTCGGCGCGTGAAGTGAAATTTACACGAACACGTCTTGCAGCTCCACGCGAGTAATGCTTATCAAAACTTCGTGAGACGAAAAGTTTGAAGCGGCGGTATTAAGGATGCCACACTGTCATACCGCGCTACCAAACTACTTATTAGTTTAAATTACTGACACGTCGTATAATGAAAACGTTCCGATCACATAAGCATACGTTTACGAGTTTGATAATAAATACCCCACCTCTCCAGGTAGCTTCTTTTTGCATTATAACAATATACAAGAGAGAGTGTTAATATTAATTTACCGTTAACTTATCTTTCTATATATAGGCTCTATTCGATATAAAAAATTGTTTATGTAATGTAAATTTCAGACTTGAGTAGTAAAGATGTTAAATATTTATATAATTACATTCGTTCAGTCCACGCGCAAGCAAAACAAAATTAAAATTTTAAACTTGCTGATGGACCTACATTACATATAGAATGCATAGATGCACATTTTACATTATAAGAATTTGGTTCGCGAAATAATGAAACGCATTTAGAACAATGCGTTTTAATAATTAGTTCCATTATTAAAAAATCATATTATTAAAAAAGTTCTGATTGGTGATTTTAAATGTCACGATACCATTAGCAGTGCCGAGCTGAAAATTTTCCCGTTGAAATTATTTACAGATTTTAATATCCGCAATATCGACAGATAAAGAGTGTATTACCGAGCCTTGTGGAAAAGAGCTCTTTTTTCCCATCCACAATCGTCATTCTCTGACCGCATTTATTTCCGGAAGCATTTTAATCGCAATCGTTCGTTCTTTCGGCATGATGTATGAAAACGACGACGATACATGACGTCCATATTTCGGCGGGCTCATGCCGGGCGCGATGCGTGCGAGATATAAAAAGTGGGTTCCGTATATACGGTCTATACCCTCTCGTGGCTGGCTCGTATTCAAAAGCGAAACTAGCTCGAAAGCCCCGACGGCCATTAGACGGATCTCGGTGGGGACTCGAAACCGCGATTGCGTCTACCTCTAAAACTATCCTTAAACTAATTCTCTTCAAAGGGGCGGGTCTGATAGCGGCAAAACTGCATCAGTCGCCGCGTAGCCACATAGCCGCGTCGCCGTCGCCGCCGCCGCCGCCACCGCGCCGTCGAAAGCAGCTTCCCTTTAATTTTATGTCCACCACGCGCGGCCGCGCGTTCAATTTACTGCCCGCCAAAAACTTTTTTTCCATCATCGCCACCAGTGCGCCGTGCTCTACGGCCGCGCATTACTTTCATCTCGCCCTCTTTCACCCATCCTTCCCCCCTTATCATCCCGACTACCGGCTCCATAATCATCTGCCGCCTCTCTTCCGAGTGAATACGCCGCGGAATTAATTCAGCCCGTTTTATTGCGCGACCCCTCTAACATTTACACTCGCGAAAAGGTCACCGGAATTTGTCCGCTCTTGTCCTCTTGTCCGCTCGCACAATGCACCGCATATTCGGGGACTGTAATCGCCCACCGGTGACTCATTCGAATTCTACATTCTTGAGTAGGGCGCTTTCCCGCGAATGGAAATCGTATCTCCTCGAATCATGAGAACGGTCGCAATGTGGCCGGTAAAATGCGGACGATATATTTTTGGAATAATCTGAAATTAAGCGCACATTGATAGTTTAACCCGGTTATAATTATAGCGATAAACGAGAAAGAGAAACTTTCTCTGTTATTTTACGATAAGCGAAACTTCTCGACGAAATCTTCGTTAATAAATCATATTTTTGTGGATAATCGATTGTCTCAGGGGTTTAAGAAAGGAGGTTGAAAAATTGTATAAATAATACTAGCGCCATATATGTATAATACTAGTTAATAATTCTGAAACAATTTATAATATGGAGACTATAATAACAAAGAAATACCGATAGACGTATATTTCATACTGGAAGTAGTTTTCATATTCCCTATTTACCATAGATGGTTAATAAAAATTTTATACGCTAGCTTCAGCGGGAAAAAAAGCAATTGATCAAATCGGGATATTAGCTTGTTAAAACGCTCAACGCACGTATGCTTGTATCCTGGTGAATAATGCAATCCGGTAATATCGGGCACCGGATCGCAAGGTGTACCTATATATCGCGCGCGGGTTTATGCATATTTCTTTGAAACGAGCTCTTGTTGAGGGCGCGCACGTTACGCCTGTCCAATTGCCGTGGGGCATTTTTTACCGGCCCGGGGGTTCGCTTGTCCCTTCGAGGACGAAGGAAGGAAGGAAGGAAGAAAGAGCAGGGACGTCGGAGCGAAGTCCCCGAAGCGGCAGTAGAGAAAATTGGATCGCGCGGTACCGTCGACGGCGGAGTCCCCTCTCCCCAAAACGATTGCACCGACGTCGGGAGCCATCGCCGGTTTTATTCCAACATTTTGCCGCGTTATTTTATTTAACGCCGCGTCCGACTCTTCTCCGCGATTGAATTATTCAAATTTCGTTCTCCGTTCTTTCCCGGTTTTACCCGCCTTCGTCGCAAACCGCGCCCCTCCCCTCCCCCTTCGCCCTCCCTTCTCGTCACCGCCACGTCTATCCGGAGATTTTCACCCCCTGGCGATTTCCCACCGCGTTTTCCGCCTCGCTGCTGCTGTCTATACTGATACCACATGCTAGTAAAAGGCCCAGTAATAGCGTCAGGGCTCACCGCAGTTCCGACAAATGCCGCTCATGCGACTCGGCAACATCCGAACGTTACCGTTTAAAATGGGCGCGTTTGAGCGAAAATCGTTGTACTGCCGTATGCACTGCGTAAAACCGTCGATAAACTTTTGCCCGCTTTTGCCTGCTAGTTTACACTGTTGTTGTTGAACGTGCACAGCGGCACACGATATCGCACCGAAATTAGTCGTAAGTTTATGGCCCGAGATAGTACACGCGTTATATTTTTCGCGAATTTTATTTTGAAATTTCTGACCGTTATACATGCTAACTTTATTTTTTTTTACTCTTGTAACAAATAACTCTATATGTACATATACAATATAATATTTATAAAAATAAAAAAATGTATATATAATAAAAAATATATATAAATTATATATGTGTATAAGTAAAAGAAGAAAAAAGAGAAATAAAATTTACTTTGTTGTTTAGAAAATTATATTTTGTAAATGTATTTATCTCTATTGTTTTACACCGAACATTTACATTACATTGCATTTAAGATAATGAGCCTTCAGGCTATAATGAGCAACTCCACCACCTCAAGTCGTGAAATCGTGGAAAGGTTATCTCTTCAATCTAATCTAATCTAATTATAAGTTATGAAATTAATAAATAGCCTTTGACAAACATCTCGTTAGTCATTGTATTGTGTCAAAGCAAGTAATAAATCTAAAAGATATTTCATATGTCATACAATCGGTAGAATAATTCGTGTAACGTTAAGGTAATCCTTTTGCAGCACCTAGTCAAGTACCAGTCCGTCATATAATTGAAAACAAACATATTGCAACTTCCCAATAATTATAATAATAATAAAATATGATTTTACACGCACGATTTAATCGTATTTAATTATTTACTAATTAAAAAAATATCACAATAGTAGTGCGGTTGGACTCGATTTAGGTTAGGACCTGCGAAAGGTGCTGCGAAAGGACTACCTTAACACTGTCTTAAAATAAAACAGATGACATTAGCGTTACACATGGAGATCATAAATGGACGTAAAGGATTAGAAAAACAAAAAAAAATACAGAAATGAAAGGAATCATCACATATATGTTTAAAAAGATTTAAAAAATTAAACTTGAGTCTATCATTCGTTGTTAACTGGTCTTGATATGCTTCCTAAGTGCTTTCGTTTTTAGAAGAAAGCAGGTATTTTTATGTAAATATGAATGTGTGTTGAAATTTTTAATAAAATTACAATTTTTTTAATTTGACAGTAGATTAATTGTCCATCCGTATTTCTAAAAAAGTATTTTTTACAAAATTGTAAAATTGGTTCAATACTTTAACATTTTTTTATTTATATGTATTCTTCATATTTACTGATACACATGTTATTTTTTGAAAGAAAAAGGAATACATATATAAGTTAAGAAATATCATTTTCATAGACTAAACTGATTTTAATTATTACTGTATATTTATCTACCTGACTTCATCATTGTTAATTGTCATAAGCGCTGCGTGTGTTTTAACATAAGTTTAAATTTATTAATGGGATAGAAAAAATAGAGCCATTCAATATATGTTGGGTGAATTTAATGTATATCGATGTTGGGTGATTTTATGTATATCGATAGGTATTTACATACATCTTAAGAAATAAACCATGCTTCTCTTTTCGACCTTTGTGAATAGTTTTTCAAACGCTTGTTGACGCGATTTCTGTACCACACTTAGTATCAGACACTCCGCAATACAGAACGGTTATAATGAAACATCGACGACAGAGCAAGGTGTGGGAGCTTTTCCGGGTAATAGGAACTAAGAAGGCACATTGCAAGAGATGTAAGAAATATATTGAAGTACCTGATAGTAGAGCCTTGCATAGAAAGTTAACAAATCACGCAAATACCAAACATGAAGGATTTCTCGATGACGACAAACCACTACCTCTCAATCTAAGGCAATATTTCGAAAAGTTAGACAATCTTAAAGTAAGATGTTTGATAGGAAGTTGTAATAGAATACTATCTCGTACATATATGGGGCAACGAGGGCTTAACACGACATTTAAGAACACGATCGCATCGCGAGATCTCGTTTCGACATGAGTAAGTACAATACAAAATACATTCAAAAACTTAATAAAATACTAAAAATTACAAAATAAATTTAAAGATGAAACAATCAATAGCTAAGAAAATTCAACGAATAAAAGTTTCATTCAATTATATATATATTTATTATTATTATTATATATATATATATACTAGCTTTTCGGCCCGGCTTCGCGCGGGCCTCAAATAGATCTATCTGTATATTAATTATATATGCTTTTTTTTATTCTCACTTTAATAATAATTTGTAATTTAAATTAAAATTAAAATTTAATTAAAATTAAAAAAATGTAACAATAATAAAATTTCGCAATTCAGAGAG
>NW_020213430.1:1152810-1177649 GCF_003070985.1 Temnothorax curvispinosus | reverse complement strand
CAATTCAGAGAGATATTAAATAATTATTTCTTGTAAAATTTAAAAATGAATGTCTGTATGTATGTCTTTTATACACTCTTGATTGAATTCTTTTAGATTCAATCAATTATTTCTCGTAAAATTTTAAAAATGTCACAATAATAAAATTTCAAATTTTTTATATCTTTCTCTCTCTCTTTCTTATAATGTGCGAATATCCTCTTAGATAAAATAAATTTTTTTGAAAGATAAAATATTTGTTAAAGCAAAAAAACATGATTAGTCATACTATAAAAAAATACCATTAAAAATTTATAAATCAGACAACGATAAATTGATTTATATGTTGCGCAATGTATATGTTGCTATAAAATTTATAAAATTTGTATATTGTTTCTTTTTCATGAGAAACAGAAAGACATTTTTTATTCTTTTAGATTCAATCAATTATTTCTCGTAAAATTTTAAAAATGTCACAATAATAAAATTTCGCAATTCAGAATTTTAAAATGTAACAATAATAAAATTTCACAATTCACAGAGATATTAAATAATTATTTCTTGTAAAATTTAAAAAATCTGTGAATTGTGAAATTTTATTATTGTTTCTTTTTCATGAGAAACAGAAAGACATTTTTTATTTTTTTAGATTCAATCAATTATTTCTCGTAAAATTTTAAAAATGTCACAATAATAAAATTTCGCAATTCAGAGAGATAATAAATAAAAATCAAATTAATCATTAATGTAACATTATCTATACTATATCATACTATCATTATACAGATAATGTAGATATAAATAATATAGATAATAATATAGATAATCAGAATATAAAAAGCAAACTTGTAACATTATCTATATCATACTATTATTATATATAGATAAATCAGAATATTCAATAAAGTCAATTATTATTTACCAAAATTATTATTTACCTTTAAATTCAAAGGAATGGAAAAATAGAAACAGGAAATAAACAGGGAACAGGAAAAAATCTTAGGAAACAGGAAAAAATCTTTAAAATCTTTATAACGGGAACAGGATAAAACAGGTTTTAACGTTTTTTTGTGTAAGATTAAATATCTGTAAAAAAGACAAAAAGTCAATACGATATTAAACTAAAAAGGAAATTAAACAAAGAGATATGGAGAGATGAAAAGACATCAACATATAAATTTGATATTTAAAATACATACCTTTTTTCTCTCTCTCTCTCTCTCTCTCTCTTTCCCTATCTTTCTCTCTCTCTTTCTCTCTTTCTCCCTTTCTCTTTCTTTTTCTTATATCTATGATGATCTATGAATATTCTTTTTCTTCTTTCTCCTCTTTCCTTGCGATTTGTCTTTAATAGATGACATATAATATGTGAATGCAGCAACTTATCCTGATTGACCGCGAGCGATTAATGACGTCACTTGAGCAAATCGAGCATGTATATTTCATATACAATTCTTTAAAATTCGATCGATTATTTCCCGAAAAATTAAAAAAATTAAAAAAATCGGTTTCCAGAAATTGACCGCGAGCGATTACTCGCGGTCAGACAGACAGACAGACTTAAAAATTAGAAAAATTAGAAAAACCGGTTTCCAGAAAATCGATAATGAAAAATTATATACTTTATGGCACTCTCCAGAAAATTCTACCCCTATTTCACGTACTCGTGGTAAAAATTCGATCCACTAACGAATGAGTAGTTCGCGATCAGACAGAAAAATTTAAAAAATAAAAAAAATCGATTTCCAGAAAATCGGTAACGAAAAACTGTACACTTTATGGCACTTTCCGGGAAATTCTACCCCTATTTCATGTACTCGGGGTAAAAATTCGGTCCACTAACGAATGAGTAGTTCGCGATCAGACAGAAAAATTAAAAAAATTAAAAAAATCGCTTTCCAGAAAATCGGTAACGAAAAACTATATACTTTATGGCACTCCCCGGGAAATTCTACCCCTATTTCATGTATTCGTGGTAAAAATTCGGTCCACTAACGAATGAGTAGTTCGCGGACAGACGGACGGACGGACGGACGGACGGACGGACAGACAAACAGTCGCGTTTTATATAATAGTAATGATATATATATATATATATATATATATATATATATATAACATCACACATAATTTATTCTAACTTGTTCTACAATATCATAAAACATTCTATCGCTTTCGACCGTTCTGACTTGTGATTGGATCTGACTTACACGTCTAAACACGTACTCTCATCAAGGCAGTTTCTTTTATAATATACATATGTATAAGTATAAAAAATCATAACTTTAGTTTTATATTTAATATTTATTTGTTTGACATTAGTTTGACTATACAGAAAAAAATTCGAGATTTAGTAAATTCTCTTCCCATCTCTTTTTCTCTCTTCCTTTCTTCCTCACTCACACTAATGTTCACTCTATTACAAATCATCGTCTATAGGCACCAAATAATATCCTGTAAAAAAAATGTGGATAACTGTAATATTTTAAATAAGATTTTCGTTTCATTTTCTTATAGCGAATTTGGTCGCTTGCACTAGTGCACACTGAGTGCGCATTAAGGCTTGTTTATAATCTGTTCTTACATTTAAAGTTATTTAAATACACATTTAAAAACTTTTTAGCCAATAAAACAATCTGTATTATTTATATGGATGTTGTACAAATCATTTTACAGACTGAGAAGTATTTAAGATGATCTATAAATATAACAATTGATTAAGAACAAGCCTTAGTGCGCACTCAGTGTGCACTAGTGCGAGCGCCCGAATTCGCTATTAATCACACTACATTTTAATGTAGACTTCAAGCTCAACGGGTCATGTTATGGAACTACCTGCACAAAGTCAGGACATAACACCTAATTTGTCTCGTCTGTCCATTATGTTCTCTTCAGAACAAACGATTAGAGAAAGAAGAGTCCTTGATGGATAATTATTCGTTTTGCGCGCTTATACCACATAATATAATAATATCTTACTATTTAAATATTGATCTTCTGCATAAGAATAATTTACAACGTTAATATTTTGAATAATTCCATTTTTAATTGCACTACATTTCGATGCAGACAAAGTACTTCAAGTTCAAGGGGTTACGATATGGATCGCTCCGCGGAACATCAAAATAAAGAATCATCTAATGCGCCCGTTCTGTCATTAACCTTATCCGAAGAAATAAGAAAAGCATTAGACACAATTAATGAATAATTCTTCGCTCCGCTTATATCATACAATGTAATTATATTCTACTACTTCGCACAAAGATATAAATATTTTACATAATTACTCTACTTTTTCTACTTTTGAATCAGCACAAAAAAATCTTTGTTCAACAATTTAGTAAAAAGTACACCATTATAATATTTTAAATGCTATCATAATTGAAACGTTTATCGTGTGTCTTATTTCTAATTTCTATTTTTAATCATGCCATGTATGAATGTATATAGATATGTTTCGAATACACCAGAATCAACGGTCTGACTTACGGATTTTCATCCCGTTGTGACGAAACAACACAGTGAACAATGTTGTGGATTTCGATAAAAATTTATCAGTGACCAGATGTCCCGGCTCACGTAGACAAAAGAGAGACAAAACTGTCGTTAATAACAAGTAATTATTCATTTTGTATGTGTATACACAACGCAAAAAGAAGAATATATTACGAATTAAATAGGTATGTATTGATTTAACTTAATATTTCTCATTTATTTTGTGTAGTTAGTTCATTTATTACCGCCTACAGGCGGTTTGCACTTTTTGCCAATATTGCCTACTGCCGTCTCCACTTCTTTCATAGCATATTATGCTGCTCACGGAGCCATAAGAAGTTCGAGCTAAGGGATGATATTAACTATAAATCGTGTGGGATTTTGGCGCATGTTGTCTCGTTGTTCATAGAGTTATTATCATTATTATTATTGGTAATTCTACAGAATAGGGCCTTTTCCGAATTTTGATATTTTCTTGCGGTTTTTTTGGTAAAAACTTTTGTTGTGTGACTCCTTATTATTATATAATATATATAATAATATAATATATTACATGCGCATATATATGTGTATACATAATTTATATTTCATCATATTTATGACTCGAAATAGCTCTTTAATTTTGTTGAGGAGTGTATTTAATAGTTTATACCGTACATTAACTAAGTATATTATTAAGTTGAAATCAACATAGAAATCTCATTTTCTTAATTTTCTCTACGATTTCAAAGAAACGCACAACTCGGCGATGTTACACATTATTTTACAATTTTATCTCTATTTAAAATTTGTTTGTTACTTTGCAAATCACAGGGCGTATTAATTTTTCTCATGGAAACACTATATCTGGAACCCGTTCATTGCGTTCTTCGGAAGTGGTGAAAGCTGTATATTACGACTCCGCTCTTTCCGGCGATTCCCCGCTTTTGCGGCGACACTCCGATGAAATGTATCGATATTTGTCACAGCCGTGAAAACAGAAAAAAATTTTTAGCCACACACAACATCGATAAACCACGGCGCTGCGTACCAATCACTAACACCATGCATTCGCCGTTAAAGCCGGTCGAACGGATAACATTTCGTTGCATCCTGTTATCTCGCATCCCTTTCGCGAAGTGGGATAGCGAGCGGTTGAGGGTGGAGGGAAACGTGCAGGAGGGCACACGAAGGTTTCGCCATCGTAAAAAATCGTATATTTTCCTCGGAAAACGCAAAACGAACCGTTAGTCATAACAAACCGTCCCGCGGAAGCTTCCCTATGCGCGAAACCCGTCCCTGTGTAAATGTTGATTTGTGCATGCATGCGACGTTATACGAAAGAACGATGCATAAAGGCGCCAGAGAGAGTGGCATGTAGGGCTCTCTTTCTCTTTCTCTCTTTTTCTCTTTCTCTCTTCCTCGCACGCGCGCGCGCGAGCGCACGCGAATACAGATGCGGCCTTCGCACGCGTTCTGGCCGCATGCACTAAATGCACGATATATGCGCGAGAGAAGAGGCGAGCGCACCTGCGTCCCGCGCACTTGCTCACGCACGTGCATTATTTTCGGCTGGGCTGATACGTCGGGAAAAGCCGCGCGGTGCTTTTATCCACGCATCGTATGTGCAACGCGCGTATAGTAGGTATAGCGTCATCACGAAAATTAGGCGTCGCAATTTCGACTCGCATAACGCAGCCTGACCGCCCGCCCGTCAATGTATCAAGTTTTTGTAATTTACCCGGCTTTAGTCGACCGGCAGTAATTCCGGTGAGCGTGGGAAGCGGAATGAGAGAGGCGAAAAGGCGAGTCAAAATTGAAATTTTTGCGTTTACCGGAGCTCAATATCCAATTACGATAACTGGGACAACGCACGTGTATCCAGTTGTAGGCATGATTATATCGCTTTCCATGATCTTCGATCATGGATACATATAGATGCAGTAATATCGTGTATCATGTGTGACAGAGAGATACTGCACCCGATAACATGTATCCTCTAGTTATCTAGTACAACTATACTAGTGTCGAGCAAAAAAATTATTTAATTAGCGCAACCTTTGCATCTTTGGCAAGATGCTATTTTGCTAAAGCAAGCTGCAATATGTGCATCGATCGTACGATTCTACTGAGAATCATTAAAATGCTCGCAATTATCGCGTGTCAGTAAAATAAAATCTGTCCTGCAGAAGAATCTGCGACGGACCCTTCCATTGCGTTTCGCCGCGTACGACGATCTTACGAAGATCGTCCAACCGTACGGAGCGCTTGGCTCCGCGGATGATGCGTTGCGCGCCTCGTTTCACGGAGTTGCCCGGGCAAACAATGACGATGCAGGGGATTTGCGATTCAAATGCGACCGGGATGAGGAGGGGGCACAAGGCGGAAGAAGATTTCTGTCACTCCGGAAGCCACTCACGGGCCGTACCGCAACGGGCGAAAGAGCCGAGCCGGTGGAACTCACTTGCCATTCTCAGTGCTGACGGCTGCACAACAGGGCTCCACTTCCTCCCCCTCTCTCTTTCTGCCCTCCCTCCGCCCTGCCGCCGTTCCCCGTGCCATTTCCTCTCTTTCGTTAACCCTCTGTCTCCCCTCGTTCTCCATCCCCCCTGGTCGACTGTCACGGCTTCTGCGGTGCACCGACGTCGCGATCCGGCTGCGCGCCCGGGAAACGCGCGTTCACGACGTCGCGTCTCACCTACGTCAGCGCATACGTCAGCGAGTCGTATTTGCGTTATGTGTTACGCTACGGTTGCGAGGCACCCCGATCCCGATGTCGGATCTCTCACTCACACCCTCTCTTTCTCTCCAACCTTCCTTCTTCCCTCTCCCCCTCGGCCGCCCTCTGCGGTCGGGCCTGGTTCGGCTTTGATTCCAGGCGGACAATGCAGCCGGCATGCGACAGCGGCACAGAAATGTCCGAAGCGTGTGTGACAACGCTCTGTCACGACGAGACGCATCGCGGGGTTGAGTTAATGCGGCATAATTGTCGTGCGCGAACGCAACGACAAACACACGGTCACAAAATGCATACTTTCGAGAAAGATACAGATCTTGCGAAAGAAATGCAACGGGACTAACGGGAGAGAACGTGGAATTTAATACACGTTACTTGCGACGCGTGTTTCAATCTACGTGACCACTTATGTAAAATTTAAACGCAAATCTAAAATTTTCTGACCTGAAGTATCTTTAAAACTTTGAACTACACGTATGCTCTGTGTCTCGCGAAGAAACGAGATGAAAAACGGTGGTAAATGAATGTCTTACGGTTCGCCTGACCCCATTGTATTTTTAATGATAGTATAAAGATTATAAGGTTCGTTCTACACAAGCTCGCCATTTATCCACATTAATGCGCGATAGCATGCAAAAGAGGCGCTTTTTAACGAGAAATTTGTTCTTGAGCAAGGAGCATGTATTATAGTGTTATGTAAGGAATATATTACACTTTGACTTGATTGCAATACACTGACCTCGCATAGCTGCGGCGCCACTGACATTGACTGTTAATGATAATATAAAAATGCATTCTGTAACACTTATGTACATAAATGCCATCATGACAGATTGCACAAATCATCTCAATTAAATTGATTATAAATTTTACATAGATATCAAGCAACTAAAAATTAAATTAACTATCAATAATTATTAATGTTTCAATTTTGATCCATTAGAAGAATGAAATATTAATTAAATTATTAGCAAAACTGAACATGCTCAAAAGCAGATGTAATGTGAAGAACAGTCAAGAGCTAACAGAATCTATATTATCTCTAAAAATAATGTATCCCCCACTTCTCCAAAGCATCTCTCCAAATCTAATGTCTAAACTTGAATGTACGTTTGCCTTGTAAGCTAGGAAAAACGATAAAAATATTTAACAATTTGACGGAAAGGAGAATTAAAAAATTTGAATATTAATGCTGCTAAATTTTTTCTGTTACAGATGATAGGAGACGATTCTGAAATATTAAAATGATGTATGAAGCTGGGAAGTTGGAAAATTCAGGATTTGAGACTCAAAAGTACAACCATATATACGCAAGCGTTATTTAATGGAGTGTGAACAGCGTGTCTCTCAAGCTGCATCATGCTACCGTTTAATATTAATGAAAATTATTTGCATAAATTTAACGACACTCGGACCGATGTACTGAGCGCTGCGTAGGTTCATAATCTTGTCGAAATGAAACATCCTCGACGGACTAAACCACATGTACCGTGATAATGGCAGCCCCGAACGGTCTCGCCGTAATAATAATTAAACGAAAGTTAAATGAGAAATCTCAGATTTCATACACACATAACGTATGTATAATGTATACCTGACGATAACGGAAAGTTGTCGAGCGATGTCGGGACATAGAACGACCGCGAAACTAGTTTCGAACCTGTCACGCGGTTTGCCTGAGGGTCAATTTCCGTACGCTCCTCATCATCGCGCGAAAATAACGCGAAATTAATATTCATTTTTCCAGATTTCGCGGTACATTTCCAAATTCCGGATGTTCGGTGTAATCTAATATAGTACATACTTTTTAGCAAGTTTATTTCCTCTGAAATTCGTTGGTAAAATTCATAATTAACTAAATTCTCCCAGAGTCAGTGAAAAAATTTGATCGAATTTACACGGAAAGAACGGTTTTGCTCAAATATCTAAAAATTTAGCTAGATACAGATCTGAAAATTATTTTTTTGCACCATCAAAATAATTATTTTTAGATGAAAATTTTAGATAACAATTTTTAGATGCTTTAGCAAAATCATTCTTTCCGTGTATTAGAAAAAAATAATGACGAAAAGCAAGTTAAGACGTGCAGAATATATTTTCTTCTGTTAAATTTGATTTTTCAAAATACTTCAGTTCAATCCAAGGTTCAATCTCAGTTTCAAACGCTGACTTTGGCAATCTGACTTATCTTGTCGTCACTATTCATCCATTACTTTCGCTTGTCTCTCCAACGAATCGATTGGCAAATAAGTAAAACGGCCATTACGCTGTTTGTTCTAATGAAACTCGTACGCGGAGGTTTAATTCAAGGAACGTACGGACCGTCTAACACTTTTTCTCGACTCGCTAATTTAAAAAGAGGGGTGAAAGTAATGAAGCGTCGCGGGACCATTTTGCGTTATTAATGGCCACTTCGTCACGTCGGTAATTTTCCCTCCACCTACAGAGGCACCCTCTCCTCTTTCCCGTGACCAGGTACCACTCTACATATTGCAAGAGTTTCATTAAATCGCGTGACTAACTGCTGCGTGACCGAGTTTTTAAATTCATCTCGCTCGCCAGGCAGAGGTGCAGACAGTAATTCGCCTAAATGATATTTGAAAATAATTGGATTATTTCTGTCGATAACGAAGATTTATGTTTGCACCATTTTGATTCTGACGCACGACACAGTTTTCTTTTTTAAAGGAAAGATTTTATAAAAATTACATGCATAATATATGTTGTAAAATTTTACATACTTTATGAGTTTAGAAATTACGAAATGGTACACATATCCCCGTAGCCGACACGAAATTATCTTGATAAATATTTTCGAATGAGAATTTTTGAAATTTCTATTCTACGAAGAATTTGTTGAGTTACAAAAAAAGATTCCGCCGGCTAATTGTAAGTGTGACCCGCGAGTTTTCCTCTACCTCTCAGAGCTCTTGTTATTTGTCGTTAGCGCTTGTTTGTTCGTCGCTCGAAAACCGTTCGTTCGCTCGCTGCTGCAACTGCAGTGCGATCTCTTGTCGCGGAAAAAAAACCGTCACGTCCCATTCGCAATTTTCCTCCCCGAGCGCATTGGCCGGTTACGTGCTTCGAGGCTTACGCGTACACAAGCCGATTTGAGCCGTGTGACATGCGAGCGTGTAGCGCAGAAACTAACCGAGGCTTTACACAGGATGAATGGCTCTATCAATCTATATCCCGTTTCGATAATTGCGGTTAAAAACTCTGGTCGAGTCGGTCGTTTTTTAGTGAATTTATACCGCTTTACATTATTTCTAAGTCAGTACTGAACTTATGAAGGTAATCTAGAACATAATACGTATCATTGAGAGTCAGATTAAATATTGATCTGACTCACAATCAGTCAGATTCAATTTGTAAATATTTTTACAAATTTCTTTTTGCTATAACACTGGTTGTCATCAACTCGTATATCCATTTACATGTATTACTGCCTTTTTTTATTCTTCCTGTATGTACAATACTTATTGTTAGCCATGTAAACAAACGACGGCAACATGACTAAATATTATCGTCGCAATAAATTTAATTAAATACAAACATTTCCAAACTTGTTTATTTATTGGACAATTTTTTAATTAGTTCACCACAGTGAAACAAAGATAAAGGCAGATTTGAATTTATTTTTACGATTTTATTGGCATAACGCAATCATGCGATTTTACATGCGACGCTGTATCGATTTATATATATATATATATATATATATGTGCTTCAAATAGAGTAAAACGCGACACAATTTACCAGTACAGTTACTCACGAAGTTTCGCATCAACAGCGCCACGTGCAAATCCGAAATTTTGTCATGGAAAATGTGCGGCGGTTGCCGCGGATGCTCGGTCACGAATTTGACGAGATTATTATTCTAAAATGCGTAATCTGAACGTCCGGGCGCGGGGACGATATTTGATGTAACGAGCACTCGACTCGATTGCATTTAAAATACCTAATTCAATTGCTCGAAAGATGGGCGCGGCGAGGTCGCTAGGTTACGACCAGAAATAGAAAATATTCAGATCCGTTCATCAGTTTTACAAAATTTGCTTAAGTTTGGTGTTACAGCTTTACTTACTTTGAACAAAAGCGTAAAAGTTTTATGTTGGTCTAAAAAAGACACGCTCGTAAAAAGTATATTATAGGCATAAAACAGGAGACCCCGAACGGCAGAAATTATTGAATGTATAACGCGTTAATAAAGTAAGCGTATTAATATAAAAAAATATATTTCAATTAAAATATTTAATGCGATTGTTTTCCATCAGCTATTATCAAATTAGTTTATTAGCTAGATTTAATTTGGATATTGCGTGTTGCCGCAATTTTATCTCTCTTCATATGGCTATGTACAGAAAAAAATTATAAAAATATTCCTTGTCTCGAATTTACGTTTAACGAACAAATCTTTTAAAGCAATCCAAGATTAATAATTTTACACTAATGGCAATTGTGGGTATGTTATATCGTAATTTTGAAGTAAAAAATACATTCTTGCTGACGATTCTTGCGGGAAGTCGTGAACCACAAAAGGCTGTAAAAAAAAAACAGGAAAATCGAGAGAGATGTAACAAGAGAAGCACAGAAATCGTCAGAGCGGAAATAAAACAACTCGTCTTGATTTTCTCCGGGCATCGCTCCGTAATTACTGCGCAATTAACTGCGCGACAATGGGACTACGTCTCTCAGAACGACCCGCGAAATGAATTAGACGCTTTGTGCACCGCCAAATTAGGTGGAGATAGATTGAAGCCAACTTTTGGCTTGAAATTAAAGAAAGGGCTCATTTAAATTTTAAATTTATTAATTAGCTACGTACACATACTAACTCAGTTAGTATCACGTACATAATTAAAATGTCAAATAAGTGTCGTAAATTAACGTCATTGCAGTTTAGATGATGGCATCGAGAATATTCAATGAGGCTAACGGATGACCTAGTTTTAGACGTCACTATATGTAACTCTCCGGGCTTCTCTGTCTAAATTATTCGATTCCAGACGTCTGATATATAATACTAATTAATAGACCTCCTCGATTTAATTGATGTCAAATACGTGCGTGCTGTGCATTATACACTAGCGAGCGCTAACTGATGTATATGGGCTAGCGTGACTGCTGGCTGACCACGCTTCGCAATAACTACTGCGAGATTGCAGTGGCTCTGTTGGCTACGCTCGACCACGAATAAACCTATGCAGATGGTAGGCAGGAGCAATACTAATAATATTGTGAATACGGTATAACAATCTGTAATCAAAGCGAGAGAAAATGAGATCATTGCGATGTAATTAATGTTTCCTACGATGGATTCGCAGATTATTGCGTAACTTTCGTATCAGCGAGAGCGGATGTACGCGCACGTCAAGCGAGACGTATAATTATAATTCAATTCCGTAATTGGGAAATAAAAAGGTGTACTGTTTGCAATTCTCAGAGAGTTTAACGTAAAAAGACCGTGGAAAAAAAGGTTAAAAGCGATAGGCGTAACGAGAGAGACACAAAAATCGTCAGAGCGGAAATCAAATAATCCGCTTTGACATTTCGGGCAGTATTGAGTTACACCGATGATGCCATTACCGGATTCATCATGCTACGGCCGCGGCGAATAACATGATCTGCGGAATAAACGACGAGTAAAGAGTGCAATTACACTACCGTCTCATTTTTTTCAATCCGCCAATTAATTTTGCGTGACCTGTTTTCTTAACAGCGACTGGTTCTCGTGTAACATGTATTCGTATCGCGAATCGAGCGTCGTAGCGTTGTTTATCTACGGTATATAAGCTCTTGTCTAGGTGTTGAATTAATATTACAACGAAAGTCTATGTGCGCGCCGCACACGCATGCATATTGTCGGAATTCTCCGTATGTGTGTGACGCGATGCCACGAACCACAGGCGAGAGATTTGCGTCAGTTTTGATTCTGGTTCCGGTTTGCAGAGTCTTATACACCGTCGTCGTCATCTGTCGCGTGTCTCGTATCGCTCGCGATGTTCTCTGCGTTAAGTGCACGCTTCTCTGCGCCCGTACGCAAACTTATAAGTCGCATAAGTGGTCCATCGGCAGCAGCTGGTAATAATTTCTCGTAGAGCGAGACTACTACTACTACGCTCTCGGGAGGAAAGTTCTGAATTTCAGGCTGACGATCTTTCGTTAGTGGTTGAATGTGTTATCACAGCGTGAGTCGTTAAAGTGAGAAATTCGTGCTGCAGATGTTATTACAATGCTCCGCAACAGTTTGCTAATGCTCGCCTACGATAATAATCGTTAACACACGGGATTACTAATCTCTCTGGAACCATTTAAAAAGTGCAGACTCTCGTTTCTTTTATCAATATTTCCGCGAACGTGCAAACGACTCGCGCCCGCGTCAATGAGTCACCACCTCTCATTTCAAATCCAAGCACGTACTTTCCGGAAGATCTCTACGAGTCGCGCGACGCAGAGAGCTTTGGCAATTACGCATACCGCGCGACTGTTACAATAACGTTAAAGCTCCGCGCGATACGTGTAGGTAACGAAACAAAGTAAAATAATTAGCAGCGTCGCGGCGTCGGTGGGAATAACGTATCGACGAGGCGGTGCTTTTCCCAATGCGCCCGCGCGCGCGCGCGCGCGTTTTCACAACAAGAACAATATCCTAATTACATCTGCCGGAATGGCGTTATACGTGCGGGTTAACTTCCAATTACGCGTGTCCAGGCAGACGTTGACGTATAATTACGCGCCGTCGCCTAATTTAATTGACCGATTACGATATTCGTACGTCGTCGCTCGCGACAACCGCCCGCGTCGCGCCGCGCGCTACCATTCGTGACGCGCGGCTGGCAAACGACGCGCCGTTACTACTGGAATGTGCGGGGTGGTTTAACGGCAGGGCAGGCCTATGATTTACGTAGGCGGTGGGATGCGGCGCGGACCGAAGCATAATGCGAGCACGGTAAAGCTCGATGATCCGCATTAGGCAATAATACCGCTCGAGCGCGGAGGAATTACGGGGGGGGGGGGGGTCTAGCGTAAAACAGACAAATCGCCGCCCGCGCCGGCGGCGATCGCGGGCCGCAGTCGCCTCGGCGCCTGAAATCGCTCGCCTGCCGCTTGCCTGCCATGCTAAGTTATGTCGAAACGACGTTCGCCGTTTGATTGAATCAGCGTTGGCCTCATATTTCAAGTCGGTGAGCAATTAGCAGTTACAGCTATACTGTAACGAGCATCAAATAAGGGAGGAGGACGATTTTTCATCCGTGTCTTCATCTCGAGACAATTGCGCTCTCTTAACGGAGAAATCGCCGCTTTGTTAGAATTTGTAGCATAATCGTGATACGTGATAGGCTTTTATTAGTTTCGTATATTTTATTATCAGCCCTCCGCGCGCGAGTCGTTCGAATGGCGAACCATATTTCACGGCAGTGAAATAGCTCGAGCATTCAATTTATCGGCATTTCCGAGGAAAGCGGGTCGCACCGGGTGCGATATGTACAAAAATAATTTCGCGGTCACGCCCCTCGGCACACCCATGCTTTATCGAAAGTATCCGCGACCCGCGCAATCAAGAAAGTGTGACGGAGGCGGGAAATGCTCGTAGATATAAACGAGAATAGGGACACGGGTGTACAAGGTGGATTGGGGGCAAGCGAATGCGCGACGGGGAGGAGGAAAAAGGAGGAGAAGCAGGTCGTGCAGGAAAAAGGGAGACAGCGCGACGGAATTTTCCGTAGGGTGAGCCCCACTATCACGAAGTAGTAAATTCAACGCCGACTTTTCCCAGGGAAATTATAATTTTCCCTCTCGTAAAGAGCGACCCCGTGACGCTAATGCGAGCGTACATTAGGCGAGAAAAATAGCCCGGGCCGCGGAGACGAGGGAATTTGTATGAAGGCGAGACCGGCCCGTGGGTTAATCGCCAGGAAAATGGCGACAATGGGCACTGCGGCGCGTATTAAGAATCAACGATGCTCGGCGATGGTGAACCAGGTCCGGGCAAACGCGATGTCTTCGTTACGCGCCGAGAGCAGGGCGCCCTGCGATTCTTAATTTAGCTTAATAGTCTAGCAGTGCTTATTGCGACCTTTTATGGCAAGTACGCTCTTAAGAGTACGGTCAGAGTGCAGTAGAAAATGAACGAATGAGTGAATAATATTTTATTATGCTCTAAGATAAAATTCTTCTGAAAAATTTTGAGAAATATAGAGGCAGAGAGAAAGAGAAAGAAAAGTAGTATTAAAAAGATTTATTAATCGCTTTTTTTTTAGTGATGTTACAATTTTGTTTTTAATGCAGATAATTATTTTATTATGTAATGAGCTGTACCAAGAATATATCGCCTATAATTTCTTGAAAAGTAACAGATTTTCACGAATTTACTCGCACTCATAACATCCGTTTTTATATAGTAGTAATCTTGTGTACGGTAATTGTCAATCTACTCTGAATGTATTGCTAGAAACCGGGATTGATATCTTCGAAGCTTAGTTAGGTATTGTACAATGGTTTTCTTGTAAAACCGTATAACATGCAGAAGTCGCCGCTGAAGAGTTAAGCCAATTTGGCTCGGAAAAGTACGTGCTTCGTGCAACGGAAACATGATCCACTCGAGCTTTAAGTCTCTTTTATAGGATTACCTTGGCGGTCGGCCTTGTAACCACTGTTTCGAACAACCGCAAACTTTCATACATACTCGTTACTCTGGGATCAATAAACCATACCATCATCGGAATGATCGGCAAGTAAACGAACTCGCAAGTCCATTTGCTCGATCGACGATGATCCACTTGGACTTTGAATCTTTGCATTACCAGCTCTGCGAAAGCCTCCGCTGCTTGAACACAGGAGCGTTATCCTGTTACAAGGACGAGGCGAAGGAATAATGGTTCACCGCGGTAACGTGAGGATCATTAATCGAACGGGCTACAACACGTGATACTACGTATTATGCGAGAAATCAAGAGTTAGATCATCAAGACCACGTCGGCGGAGATGAGAAATGTTTCGCGGAGATAACCCCGAGCTAATCTATGTCCTTCCAAAGTAACTAGTAAATTATCTGCCACAATTATACTAGACGTAGGCTGATATAATACGTGTAAGGTAGGAAAATATGTGTCTATAAATATTGAAAGTATTGGAAGTAGTTAACAGATTTCATTGCATAAAGGTGCACCGGACTTAAAATTTAGCGCTAAGTTTTGTCCATAGCATATAAATTAATTATTATATGAACACATTTTAGAGAGGTGGATCAATGTTTGACGTTTTGACTGATACTTCGGTCAGCCGACCGCTCGTACTTTTAATATTCGATAAAATAAACAAAATTTCTCGCAGAGACAATAGATATACTGAAGAAACGACGAATGTAAGATGACCATTAGATAAAATAATAATAAATCAATCATAAGTAACTATATGTCGCTTTTATCACTGTCATATGGCATGCTGCGATATGAAAGATTGACAACAAGAAACAACCATTGAACGAGCACCCTTTGCACCCGACTTTTCCATCTCGGACATAATTTTTGGAACACGATGCGCCTTACTATATACATTGACTTCTTATCTCTTCCATCCCGGCGACCTCGATGCGAGAGGTTTCGAGTGAACGTTACAAAAACTTCTATCCCGGGAACACATCAGGAATCTATCAGCATCGACGAGGGATAGCTGACTTTTTGTCCGGACCTTCTCGTATGTATTCGATCTTCGTGGAATTGCGTCAGAAGATTCCCTTAGGGTGGCGCGACTCTTAGCCCTTTCCGATCGAGACAAAATCAGGAAGACTTGCGACGAAGTTAACTATCCTTTCAGCGAGGTGTTTCTTTTGTCAAAGAAATCCCGTCGGAAGGAACGGTCCAGTGTCTCCTACAGGATACATTATGGAAGGACATTTCTTATCGCGACGTTTAACTTTCTTTCAGTCGACAACGGCAATGTATTATGCGCGTTTCAGGACGGTAATTCAAGCACACGTAGATTTAACGATTATTATAAATTCGAGAATAAATAATTAATGCAAAATGATAATTGTTAATTGCCGTATTAATTATTAAAGGTGTAGTTAATAGAGTCCATTACGTATGCAGGATTTGAGATTTAGCGCCAGGTTTCGTCCATAGCAAATAAATTAATTATTATGTGGATATTTTTTAGCTTTAGACGGATCGATAATTGGCATTTCTATCGGTACTTCGGTCATTTGGCCGATTAGTTCGTACTTTTAATATTCGAACGATGAGACTAATGCTCGCGGGCGCGTATTATATATATACTAAAGAAAATGGCGAAAGATAGGACGATATTGCGGCGGGACAAATCTCGGGTGATCTCCAGCAGTCTTGACATAATCTGGGCGAAATGCCGAGTGAGCTATGAATTCACGGGAAAGAAAAGTTTCGTAGCTCGGAATACCATTTAATCGATTCAACGCGCCCTCCAAGTTCTTTAGACGTCGTCGTCGCGCCGCGCCGCGTCGCCCCGCCTCGTCCCCATCATGTGGAATTTGCACTGTAGGAAGTTGGTCCGGATCGAGGAAAGTGTTCCAGATAGGACGTTGAAGAGGGCCGCCCGAAGTTTGACGCAGCAATCGTCGCTTCGGAATGACAAGATTCCGTTCGAATGGAAGAGCAGCGCTGTTGGGATGAGGCTGCCGAAGCGTTTCTAGAGGCGGTATAATCGGCGGGACCATTTCCAAAGCGTTCCCTCTCTCTCTCTCTCTCTCTCTCTCTCTCTTCGCCTTCATGCCATTTTACCTAACGCTAGGGTTTTATCC
Source organism: Temnothorax curvispinosus (assembly GCF_003070985.1). Lineage (NCBI taxonomy): Eukaryota > Metazoa > Arthropoda > Insecta > Hymenoptera > Formicidae > Temnothorax > Temnothorax curvispinosus. The sequence continues at coordinate 1,160,679 of NW_020213430.1, read as the reverse complement.
GCGATGCGATTTCGACGCGCTAATGGATTTAAGCGGCGAGTAACAGCGAGTAAGCCGCATTCGACGCGAGGCGCGAGCGGGAAGTTACGCGATTTTACCACGTCGATTTTTCAACGCGGCGGCGGCTGCTGCATTCGACGAAAGTACCCCGTCGGCATTACAATCGTGTGATTTTTTTTTATTACGCCCGCCGTGGAAATAAAGTTTTTTCGCAAGAGACTCGGTCGTTAATCTTCCGAGAAATTGTTATCCCGCGCCAGAATGTATTTCCTTGCTCGTAATACGAGCGAATTGTTAGCGCAAGTTACAATGAGGTAAAATCCACCACCTGCAGAGTAAGGAGCAATTATACTCTGATTACTTTGGATATCATCGCAAGAAACTAACGGTGAAACCATCCGCCGAACTCAGTCAGGTCGGAACTTTTTAGATCGAAGATCCACAATTCTGAGCAAGAGATGTGGTTTCTGCGAATGCAGCAGTACGAGCAATAGAGAGAGCGAGGAGGAGCACGCAGTTAAGAGAAAAACGAGAAAGGGGGATAAGGGAAAAGACAGTGCAGGTAAGTAAGTTCATAAGAAACGGGCTGGAGAAAGAGAGAGGGTCAATCGGGTACAAGTACTTTCCAATAGCCCTCCATCATACGAGACGGGGCCGTTCGTTTTCCGAAGTAAAATATTAGGTTGATTCTAGGAGCGGATAGTTAAGAGCGCAAGTCAAACAATAGAGCACAAAGTGCCGCGGAGTTTCCAAGCTTTTGCGCGAAATTGCCGAGAAGCGGCGCGGCGGCGGGAGCTGGCGGGGGACGAAGAAGAAGAGTGGATGGGCTCTCTTGCATGATACGAGTCCTACGAAGTAGAAGCCCCACGATAATGGGGCGAAGGGGGGCGCTGGTTGGATACGATGATAGTTAGTCCGCCGCGCAGTCCACTCGAATAGATTTCATTTTCTCGAGCTTTCGGGCGTGGAACTGCTTTCTGCGGCAGCGAGATAGTTACATGGAGGTAGAAGCGCCATTCGGCATTATATGTAACGCGGCGAGAAAGAGAGAGAGAGAGCGAGAGAGAGAGAGAGAGAGAGAGACCCTTAGAATCTCCATCTCCCATGTCTAGAACCTAAGTAATTAACTAGCCGACGAACTGCGCCCGCGCTCGGGTGAAGATGGAAGGGCGAACGAGGAAGTTAGTTTGGCTTCGGTTTAATATCTTGCGGACGCTCGTCAAAGTTCAGGCGCTTCATTCCCAAGAAACGGACGTCGCCAGTGCGTCCTAAACTAGGATGAGCTGCTCGCTAATAGCCCGTTCCCTTTAAGCAGCACGTCGCGGCCGCGAGATTACTTGTTCGCAACATTTTATCCCTTCTGGCTGCGGGCGCCTATCGAGCTTGCTTCAACATGCCGCGTCTCGGATGCGCGACACTTTTATCATTACGTACTTACACTTTGATTACAGTCTTTCGTCGGTTATGACGCGAATTATCTTTCGATAGCAGACGCTCGAGATTAACTAGTTTCTTTTTTAAAGCCTCGGGACTTTTTTCATCCGAGCATGTATTATCCCATCGTAATTAAATGGCTTTATAAATGCTTTGATAACATGCCTTGATTTAAATGTGTCTCTTACTGCTTTCGGTATTAAATTTTTTATGGATAATTTCAATATTTTACGAAGCGTCTACAATTTTTTCTATACATTTTACTTGAAATTCTTCTTTAGAAAATGTATGTAATATAAAACTAATTATTTTTTAAATTATATTGTCTAGTTACTATATAAAGTTTTTATAAAACATCTGATTCTTATAACTCTTTTTGGCAATACAACACGTTGGGAAAATTGCGACAGTATTCATAAAGTTTTTCTCATGTTTCGAGAAAATTAAATTGCTTTTCGCCATGGATAGAATGCAGCTCGTAGATTATCCAAAGACAGCGGGGAGGAAGGTGATTTGCCTGATAACACCGGTGGAAGATGCTGCACAAATGGGTCGTGTTCAACGTCATGGGATATTTTGTGCGATGCATTACGACCGCGTCGCTTGTCGCAAAAGAGGAAAAATAAAGAAAATGGCCGTAATCGCGTGGCCTGAGATTTTTATAGCGCGCTGCGGGTCTCGTTTACTGCTATTGGTGTCGTAAATAGTATCGAACTTACAGATAACTTCTGGTCAATAGAACTATCACGGCCTAGTCATTGTCTCGGAAATCAAAGTAGTCTTACTAGTGTTTTATGGCCGTTTTTAAAAGCTCTACAAATAATATCACAAATAACCTTTAATACACGCATGATGTCGCGACATGTGTGTACTGATTATGATAATAATATTTTTTACTCGCAGCGATTACTAAGCATCTGCACAAATAATTATCGACTGTAACTTATATGGTCAACAAAATGAGATGAATTAAAAGAGTTGAGAAGCCCGTCGGAAAAATCACGATTATACATATAAATCGAACTGTTAAAAATCTGAATTGTTAAATCGTTTAGTAATAATCAATACGTCAATAAAATAAAGTGCCGACGGGTTTGAATGTACCTACATAACTGTGTGAATATCGTACATTTTCATTTTATGAACTAAATCAACAAGTCAAATTTGTATACATAAAAATCGGCAATCGTATGGACGTTTAGTTTTTCCCGCTGGGGGTGTACGTGTCAGTCGTCAATTTCCACGTCCCTTTTTTTTTATCAATAATATTTTCACCATAACGGAGAGAAGTGTGATTTTTGCGCAAAGCGTGACAGTGCAGCCTTTACTAACCGGCTTTGAACAATCCGCAGATCGGTTTATTTACTACCACAGCGAAGAAAGCGTCCGACTGGAAAAAAGTAACGTCGGAAATGCGAGATAGAAGCAAGGTAATTACGCATTCTCAAGCATGGAAATTACGTTGATATTTTTCGCATGTGTTTATTATCTATAGTTGATACAAGAATGCATAATTGAAAGTAATTTTAGTATGTTTATTATAGGAAATCATTTGTTTTAAATCCAGAAGATTAATATTGGAAGAAAATAATTTTATTTAAATTTGATGAGTTTTAGTTAGAGTTTAGTTTCAAAAGCTTTCGAACTTTTTAAACGTTTCTCGTTATTAAACCCATACAGGATATTCATACTGGATATTAATGCTGTAGAAGTTGTTCAAATTATTACAATATGATCATTCGCTTTGATTCTTGACGCATGGACAAAATGTAATATCGTCACTGCACAGCCGCACAAGCTATTTTCCGTTAAAAGTCTCGGTTGTAATACCGACTTCGTGAAGAATTCCTAAAAAAAAACTAACGGAAATGCAAGGATAATCGTGAAGATTAATCTGCTTCGTGTTTGGTCCTTTATGATTAGAACTGCAACTCGATTAATTTCAGCATAATTAATTCAAGCCTGAAGCGAGCCCTTATACTCAGAGGTGTACATAGAAATGGCGACGTAGCACTGACAATGTCAGCCGTATTCATAGAGTTTTCAGGCTCTTTGTGCGTGAGACAGCACGCTATCAAAGTCTAGCACCCTTATCTCTACACGTGCGTCACGGCCTGAAAGAGCGCGCGAATGAATAGCATCGCTGAGTTTTGGAGGCCTTAGGAAAGGACGAAGGGAATGCGCGTAAAGGCGTCGCGTCGTGTCTGCCGTCGTAATGTTATATCCGTATAACGGTCGGGAGTCGGGACGAGGAAATTATGGGAAGATCCGACTTTATCGTTGAATTAACAACCGGTGGAAAGTTTCATTAAATACGTCAAGTTCGGAAATCGTGCTGTTAAAATCTATCCGGCTCATAATTAAAATATCGAGCAATTTTAAAATCGCGTATTCGATTCTTCGACCAGACATATATAAGGTAAGGTAAGACGCCACCAGTAGGTCGCAGATGTCATTTTGTTTAATATTTCGTTTATTATCCAATGGAAGGTTTTCTAGTCGTAAAAGTGAGATTATTCAAATAACAAGTGACGTGGGCAAACTACTCCAGTTTTATTGTGATTTACTTAACATATTTTGAAACTACGCAAAATGGCTATTTCATGAACCCCGAATAGCAATTCCTTGTATGGTATGACGTCAATGTGTGAAGAGTCGGAGGGTGGGATCTTCTTTTCGTCATTGGGGTAAGAGACCACTTCAGAAAAAAAACACCATTAGCGTAACGGACTATTTTATTCACAGAATATTGATGTACAATTTTTGTATTCTTATATTAGATTTTAGTTTTTTAAAATGTCATGAATTCTATTCAATATTCGATAAATGTATATTTAAAACAAAAATATCACTTGTTTTAAAATTGTGGTTTTCCAATTGTACATAGTTAAATAGTTTATTGTTAAAAATAAATCAATGTTTTTGTATATGTACATATTACATTTCATTTATTGAGTGCTGCATGCTTCTCACAGCATCTTCTTGCATCTTCTCCCATTACAAGTGGCATTTTATCCAGATATAGGGATAAGATGCCAGTTTTGCAGAGATAAATAACTATGTAATCAAATTACAACATTTTAACAATAACTTTATAGTGGCTATTTTCAGCACTGCTATGTGAAAGCTTAAGTATCATCTTTAGTGATAAGATTAAATATCTTACGAGTAGGTTCGAGTCTGTTGGCGTAGTTCCGACTTCTCTATGATTACTTCGAAAAATAAAAGCAAGACTTCAAGTACCCTACTCGAACCTGGACGAAATGGTTTCGAACCCTATATGAGTACCTCGAAAAACAAAAGTGTTACTTCGAAATAGACTCGAACCTGAATCATATGTTCGAACCTCTTATGAGTACTGTACTAGAAATTGGTTGTGACTATTGGTTTGTTCATATTTCTATAATATTTATTAACTATGGCATTTTCCTCCGACTTTATATCGTATTAATTATTTTTATGTTTTTCTCGTTTATGCCTTCTTTGAATATCGATCAACAACGACAGGTTGAATCTAATCAACGTCGAGAAACGCGCGGCTTTCCATCGACTGAGCAAGCACCGTAGGCGGTCGAAGTGAAACGTTAGGGTGACAATAATGACGTTAGTAGATCGCAGAATTGCCGTCAATCAGAGAACTATAATAACGTTAACGGAGATATTAGATGGTATCCCCTGCGGACATACCTTTTTTATTCCGACTAATGCTTCTGGCGGACGGGCAATTTGCATGAGAGAAAGTTACGTCGTCCTGGGGCTCGTTAAGTAAAAAAAAAAAAAGAAGAAGGGTTTAAGTCGCGGAAAAAATGATATCGATCAAACAGTGCCGATGGAAACGTGCGACCCACACTGCTGTCTGGAAGATCTGGGTGCCTGGTACAACTATAGCTAGATGTGTAATCATGCCAAGAAAATCACTACCCAATGTGGATTCGCCCCTCCAATGGCTTTCGCAACATGCGATTAATGAAGGGGTGTCCACCGAGCTCCCCGGCACACGGGAAGTCGTCCATCATCATAAAATCTTCCGGAGCAGTAGTTAAAAGTACGATTTCGAAGACTAGAAGGGCGGTTGGGGCACGTACATTTTCGTTGAACTTTGAGCAGTGACGATATGCAAATCGGATATAATGATGTCGATTAATATGACTCATATTATTTCCAATTTTGAATTTTTGTATGTTTTTATTTTGCTATCGATAGCGTCAAGATAAATCTCAACAGCGAAAACTTGCTCGCGTACGTGAATAATTCTTGATACAATCAGAAAGCTTGAATTACATAAAAACTTTCTAATTATTCTCGCGATACGTTGGCGAAACAAACATCGGGAGGTTCCTTCCGGTTTATCGAGCTTATTATTTCAATGAAGCGAAATACTTTAACGAATTCCAATGAAACGCAGTGAGACAATTTTAGCACAATTGTGCCCTCTACAGCAGAATCTGCAAGAGTCGGGGGGGGATGGGGAGGGGGTGAAAACCAATAAATCCGACACATCGGCGGGTTTGGGCGGTCGCGTCCGCGAAAAATATTTTATTTTTGCGCGAAAACCCATTGGCGTCCCGGTATTTTTGGGCGCGCGATCGTAAACAACTTTCACGGCGCGAATTGACGTGCTCATCGAAATTGCATGCCGTCGACATGCGAGTAGATCGCGAGGAACAAATGTTCATTTATTATCATCTATCGACGCACTATTGTCCGCGCATTGCACTTAATTTTCTCAATTTTGTTTCTCATATTTTGTTTATAAAAAATTCGGTTTCGCAACTCATGCAATGATACGACCTGAATACACCGGTATAACTGTTGAAATTATTAATTGGTATTCGATCGCGCGTACAAACAGTTTTACTCGACAGCGAGCGGAATGTATGAATCTTGCATAATTTCTTTAATTCGAAAAAATATATATATAATTTATTATTTGACAGCGCCATGAATTATTCGAAGAATATTTCACGAGAACTGAATTTCATTCCCGCAGCGTCGCTTTACAAATGCGAGAGAATCGTGCTTGTAAAATTGAAAGAAATGTAGGAATAAATTAGGCAAATTCTTCGAAATCGGAGAAGACTGCATCGCTTTGTCGTGAACTCTGTCGGTTTGTTCTGTACGCGCCTGTCTCTAACAGGCCGAGGTATCACGTTTAAAGGCGTCGGGGCTTCCATGTGTTCCCCGTTCCGTACCCGGCGTAACATACCCGGTCGGCGAAACTCTCGTTAAAGCGAAACAATGGGCATTCGGATTACGTCCAATTCATTTGTCACGCGGTTTCGAGAGAGAGTGGTGAGGCGGCAGAGCGAGGGAAAAATGGAAAACAGCGCGACCCGGGGCTCGGCGGAGAGCACGGTAAAAAGAGACATTGCCAAGAAATTAATTTCACGGTTAACCGTCTGTGAGCTATTATACGACCCGCGAGTTCTGCTATCCGGAATAAGTTATCATCTCGCGAACAAGGCATGCACAAACCGACGACAGAGGAAAAAATTCGAGAAACACTTTTTTTAAAGAAATTTGCTACTAAAACAATATTGTGCTTTTTTTAATAGTTTATCCGCGAAAATCGAAAAATTTGTCGCGACTAATTAATAATTCTGCAGCCTTTGCTCTCCTTTTCTCCCTCCTCTGTTATTACTTATTCCTTTCGATAAATCGGAAAAATTTAATATCCGTCAGAAGAGATTTCTCATAAAACAGAGAAATATTGGATATCGTCTGCTTTTTTGCCGTGAATATATATAAACAAAAAGAAACTCGAGCAATATCTTTAATTATAAATCCGAGCAAAACATCAATCTCGAGGTTTCTCGTTACCCCGCAATATTACGTCTTGAGCGAGTACTTAATAACGGAGTTGCCGGCGTGTCGCGCGGGCGTCCAAGAGCCATTGCAGGTGGAAAAGTGCAGGTGGAATACCTCTTAAACGTGCCAGTCTTGATAAGCGCCGAATTAGCGGCACCACGTCGGGGATCTCGGCAATTAGTCAGAGGGGGGAGAAGGGGCACGAACGTGCCAAAAAGCCCGGTAAACTCGTGCCACGGCCTCGCGAACTTCGCGGCGACTTCGGACGTAAATCAGTGGCGTCCGGGTTGGTGTCTCGTTTTAACGGGACACCCGGTACACACGCCGCACTTGCCGGGGTTTACTGCGCGGTGAGTTACTTGTGGGATTAATATCCCTATCTTCTGTTCACATTCAACCCCTTGCGAACACGCCCGCGCGCACGGCACACGGCACATGGTTGGGGCACGTTACGATATCGGAATAACGCGTCTGGATGCGAACGGGAGAACTGGTGGCATTTTCACCCTCTGTCCTGTATAGTCGGTAACACTGTTGCTGCGTCGGCAGCACACTTTCGATTTATGGCTCTGTATATATTATTTCGATAGTTCCCTCTCTCTCCTGTCTCTCTCTCTCTCTCTCTCT
>NW_020213430.1:1152431-1152800 GCF_003070985.1 Temnothorax curvispinosus | reverse complement strand
TCTTTTGCTCTCCATCCGCTTTCCACCACCTTGTCACCCCTTCGCGTCATTCCCCGCACTCTGTCACATCTATTATCTATTCTTTTTTGTTGCTTGTCAAACGACTGCTCTTACAAAAATTAATGATCGTTCACCGAACAGCGTGACTGCTTAACCATTTGCAATTTATATGACGATAGGTATTTTCTCTGATACTCGCGGTAACTCGAATGCACATTCTAGAAGTTTAATCAACGAAGAAGAAAACATTTTAGCTGTCTCTTTTTATCATTTTGTTGCTGGATATTTAGAAAATAACGCAACTATCTACTATCAACAAACTATATAAATGTTGATAGTTTAATTGATATTGCATAGCTTCTTAATTTT
>NW_020213430.1:1132434-1152421 GCF_003070985.1 Temnothorax curvispinosus | reverse complement strand
ATTTGATATAATATCTGAAAATAATCAAATTTATCATAGATCGAATACTTTGTTTTTGCAATTAATATCTAAAAATATACGAGCGATTAGTCAACGATTTTCATAGATATATGTCGTTTCTCATATCAGTCATATGAAGAATATGTGAAAGTGATGATAGTTATATGTTCGAGTTTATAGCTATAAAGTTAATCTTGCAAATTCCATGTTTTACTCACACATTATCAGTCACAAATTATCTATAGCAGCGCTTTCCTTCTCATGTAAGCTACTGTTCAACTCGAGTAACAAACAAACACGCTATACTATCGTATTAATCTCAAATTCAAGGTACTGAGTCTTGGTACTGAAAATTCCAGAAGTGCCAAGATTTAGCGGCGCTTCAAGAGATTCGCTACTGCGAGAGCGTTTTTGATGCACGTGTAACAGCCGCAGCGCTGCAGCAGTTCAGCACATTGCGATTTGCTGCTTCAACAATTTATAAAACTATGCTGCAGCTCGCGCAACTAACGCTATTGCCAGAATTCATTCCCGCGCCTTTTTATCGAAACAATTTGATTCATGTTTATTTGTTCTTTAAAAAAAATCTTTTTAAAAGAATTTTTGTCGAAGAATTTGTGACCACCCGTACTAAGTCCACAAACTAAAAAAACATTCATAACTTTATTCACACAGGTTATATTATTGACCAAACTGACATTTATTTTTATTCCGTTAACTCATAACTTTATTGTCTGAAATACATTTTTTAAAATCTATATTGGAGTAATAAAAAGATTATGAATTAAACGCTTGTTAGACTATGATCCGGAAAAAGTTGCAAGTAACTTTTTTTTCAGAGTAATCTGCGCCGCTTTAAGTATCATTGTTTCATAAATGCGCTTTATACCGAGGCATTAATTGCATTATTAATTGAGTCTCAAGTACAGGACCGGTTCAAAACTTTGTTAAATAGATTACTTTGGTCGGGGACGCGCCGCATCACTCGGTTTAGGATAAATTTGTTAAAATTGAATTTGTGTGTTAAGCGGTGTAACGCAGAAATCGCTTGTCGCGCAGTTTAATCCTATATGAGGAAAAGCGAAGTTACCATCAGTGTGTATTATCATAATAAATTCCATAATTCCGTGCGGAATCCCTTATATCCCTCACATACCTTCTCTAAATTTACACATGCTGGCAATTTCATCAAAGCTTCGCGTATTACGTTATTTACGTTAATAGCATATGAATAAGCGTTGCGTAAATCAAACATAAATAAAAGAAATTATTTATTGATTCCTAATAATATCTGTTCGTTATGTTACGTTATATAAATAAAAATTATCTCGACAACGCCGCTCTGCATAATGGAACGCATACATAGTACTTTTCATCTCATTCATCGCTTCATGTAGGAAATGTAAGAGGATATTCGTTCGAAGCCGTTCCGTTAAAACAACACTCTCAAATATTCGATACTGACGAAGGATATCGGTACCGATATTGGCTTCGAGCTGCCAATCCCAATATAAAACGCCATTAAAACGGGTGAAAAGAAGATCTATCAACGTGGTTTATTAGCTTTACCGCAAATATAGACGTTATGCAAAAATCCCCGCAGAATCAGAAAATATTCCGATTTCTCGTATCGATAAAATACATTCATCTTATTTATCAGCTTATAAGTATTTAGCGATAGTTTCTCTGCTGAAATGTGCAAAGTAAATTTAATCTAATGTAATCTTTCCGTCAAATTTGTACGAGTTTTATTCGATAGAATTTTTAATGTTCATCGAATTTTTATTAAAAGATTATAATTTGCAAATTGACTCATAAGCAGGTACTTGCATTGTGATAGTTTCTCATTTCATACGGCGATGCGGCTACCATCTCGTCGCACTTTTAACCAGATGGACTTTGAGATTCAAGATGGTAGCCGCATCGTCCTATACCATCTCGTCGCACTTTCAATCAGACGGACTTATCCTTCAATTAAATGGAACATGCACGTCAAGTATATGAAATCAAGATACGTACGATGCAGCACGCATTATTGATGAGAATATGTGCTTGATTTCCCGATCACGTAAAAGAGGATCGCTTAATTTCTCGCGGAAAGGAGGCTAAGAGGTTTCCTTCGCCTTTCAAGTACTATAGGTATCCATGACGACGCGATGACAGTGTCTTCCAGTCCTCGACATCAAAGAGCCCGTCGAGTATTAGTGACAGAAATCGAAGCCAGCACGGCCGTGGCGGGAGAAAGATGGTCGGTTAGATAGATCGAGATACGCCAACTCGTCCCACCATCCGAACCGTAAGAGGTTCGCGAAGAGGACGGGAAATCGGGGATAGATGGATGCGAAACGAAGAGGATCGCAGCACGTAGTACCCCTTGAGCTATTGATCAACGGCGACGAGGCACCGACAACACGCCCTCTTAATTAAACCCTCTGGGAATACGAGACGAGCGTCTACATGGACGCGGGTGCGGGGTCATCCACGGGTATCCTGCGAAACCACCCGCGCCGTCAATGTCGCCGGAGACGGGCACGGAAGAGAGCTAAACATTTCAAGTTTAAACAGCCTTTCTCCGCAACAGAGTCCTCGAGGCCCTCGGGTGATTTGAAACGTTAATAACTTACTCGTTCCCACGATTGGCAGCTGAGCGACCTTTCTTTCTTCAGTTTTTTCCCCCTGCTTTTCCCTGATTTGCTTCCGCTCGTCTTTGCCCTGTGCCACTCTATAAGTTTAAGCAATTCTCGGAGTTTGAACGACGCGATCCCGTCCTCTGTGCGAAAGCGGACTGTCAAAAGCAAAAACCACGTCAGCGGCACCCTGAAACGTCCGATGAAGAGCCCGTCGCCTGTTTTCGCGCAAGTCTGTACGCCTGACATTTCGCGGAGGATGCGGAGGAAGATAATTAACCGAGAGATGCACCTGAGCATACCGACGACGACTGGATTTAATGTTAACGAGTGTAACACATGAAATTGAAAATACTTAACCTTTAATTACATAAATTTAGGGTCTTCCGGTCGTGCCTTCTAATTCTATTTCCCTTGCTAACTCTATCCATCCGTGCGACGCCTGGTCGCACTTGAGAGAAAGTTTCTACCAAGTTTCGGTCGGTTCGAAGTAATGCGAAAGGGATTGCGGATCCCTGGGAATTTGAGAAACTCTCACGGGACAGTGCCGATTAATATCCATCATTAAAATAATTTAAGCATTAATAAAATTGAATACAAGTTTATGTTAAGAATTTTACGTATGTAAGAATATAACATGTTACATATAAAATTAATGTATCAGAATTTTATATTAGGACTAGAAACTCTATAAAAGATTGCACTTTATTACGGGTTTACATTAACGAATTATACGTGGTTGTAGCTTCAATATAAAAGTGAAGTTAATTATCTCTACGTCGGCCCCCGATAATAAAGCGCTCGCTGTTGCGAACGGGAGCATCAATCTCGCGGAAATTCCGAGAATACCTTTCATGCGACTAAGGAGTAGTAAGTAGTTTCGCGCTTAGAGGGGTGTGAGATTGGAGGAGCGACGCACGTTACTTCGACGGATGGAGCACGGCGGCGCCGCGGCGGCGCGGAGGAGGGCGCTCTCGTTCGTCGAGTAATTAGCGACGGTAGCAAGAGGAACGGTTTATTAGCGCGGAAAGCGCCGAACACCGCCAAGGCAAATATTCTCGCGCGCGATGCACTCGCAGGAGAAGCGTGGGCGGTGAACTGAACTTCCGGTTTAGGTATCCAACCCTTATTTCGAGCAAATGGTGGTTGCACATCGCCCTCCCCCTCGCCCGTGGATCTAACTAACGCCGTGCCGGCGTTGGTACCGTGCGCAGCGGATAATGGAAGCCACATTCCGCATATTTGCGTGAAGATGCCTTTAATTGGTTGTATCGAGAATGCAACGGTGGAAACGATATCCGCTAAAGCAACGCTAATGTTTTTTGCATGGCAAAATTCAGAGATAATTGCTGCCGCTCGTTGACGGTTGTTTCTTATTATATTATTGTTACGGCCTAAGTTTCCTTCTTCCCGCATTATTGACCCCACTCTTAATAAAATAATAATATATTTCTTATTTCTCAATATATTATCTCTCAATTTTTTTAAAACAATAAAATCAGAAGGAATTCTATCTGAAAAATCTTTGATCTTTTTTGCCGGCGTGTCTTTCGCGTTATAACTCTCTCGCAGTTCCTTTTCGAAAGAGGAATTTCAGCTATGTGTAAGGGTGGGTAGTAAATTCCAAGCAATAACTGCTCCTCGCTCGTTCAACTCTTTGCCCAGAAGTAACGCCGACTTATCCCTTGACGCATCCCTTTAGACGTTTGCGCCATAAGTTCGAAGAATGTGCAGAACGTGGTGATACGGCTGGCCAAAGAGTTCTGTAAACAGCGCGATGCTTGACGGAAACGGAAACTGGCTGATGTCAGAAGAGTGGTAAGAATTAAAAAGTTATTGCAAAGCTTCGGAGAAAGAGGAAATAAAATAAAAGGTATAGAGGCATAAAACGGATCTCGGGGAAACCCATCCGCTAACCGTTGCGAGAAAGCAGATCTTAAAAGAACAATTCTATTAACGTAAACAGAGAAAACTTTAAAAAGTAAAATCGAAAAATCATCTGCTTTATTTACAAAATGTAATTCATTTTATTCATCACACTGCAAGATGATTGCATTGCTAGATGCTTGTTTCCGCCGTTAAATACTCGCGAAATTCAACCTGCAAAGAGAACGGTAACCTTTCCACCACGAATGTCTCGTTTGCTTCTACTTGCTCAATAATTTCCACGTATGCACAAATGAAACATAATATCAATACAATCTCTGTGTTGCGCAGTTTACATAAATTTCAGTATAAATCACGCCCCCGTAACTTGCGGAAAAGCGAGATGGAGAATGTGACTCATTAAAAAACCATATATCCCGATGCGCTCGTTGCGACACGGTGAAAGGGTAAATTTCATAAAACTCGCTTTCTCCTCGAGCCCTTTTACTTTGTTCGAACTGCCGGTGGCGACTCCGAATGAATTTTACATGAATCCGTTTCCCCTACGGGCCGCGCGCGGTGAAGTTAATAGCTGCAAAAAGAACTTTGCTGCTCAACCGGCTCGTTAAAAGAAAAAGCACAGTTTGCCACGATACACCATCGTTCACTTCATCTCGTCTCTCATTTGTCCTTTAATTCCACGACCTTTAGCTGCTCTCTGGTCCGCTCGAGTTCACGTCCTCGGATCTGCTTCGCGGGAGTGCGAGAGTGCAGAGGTCCTTCGTATATTTTGCATTCCGCATCCGCTTGACATGAAACACCGATTCGATTATCATCACGAAAGGAAACGAATAGCTTCTAAGGTTCCGTCAGGTGACAGTTCCTTTCGATAGTCGAGTATCTTTGAGATAATCTTCATTTGTGCCCTTTTCCCACCATCCTCCGCGGCCGCCTTTGCTCCATCCTTCCAGTACTTTTGTAACGCTGTGGAAGTAGGGTAATTTCTACTCTCTCTCTCTCTCTCTTTAAACACAGAAGATAAAACTTCTTATCCTCAATCGAACAATTCTGGTAGCTACCCCTTACGAAAAGTTTCGGTATTGATCTTCTAAGTCTTCATAACGGCTGACGACAGCGATGTAGGAAAATATATGACTCATAAAAACTTCGATAACTCTTTTTTTATTTTCTAATTTTAGAAACCCCATACTTGTGTAACTTTTCCCTTGTCGCTATTAGTTTGCCAAAATCCAAAATATTTTATTCATGTAAGCTGTTATTTAATTCATTAAGAATGTTCCGTTCAATTAAGATGTTAATTATATTCAACAATTTTACATATATGTCCAGAAAGTTCTGGTTCAAAGATGTAAAAAAGATGATAAAATAAAACAATTGTTTTTATTTTTTAATATAATCGTCTTTTATTTCAATACATTTTTTAGAATGATGTGTGTGTGTGTGTGTGTGTGAAAATTAACTTTTCTATACCACTAAAAAAATGTTTGGAATTTTTGTCTTTAAAATGGTTTAATACTGTGGAAGTCACTTCTTTTCATCACTGGTGCATTTTTTTCACAAGTCAGATTTCAATTTTGAAAGTAAAAAAAAAATTACTACAGACTGTAGGGTACGCGATGAAAAAGTGATTTTCGCATGTTAAACCATTTTAAAGATAAAAATTCAGAAAATATCGAGGAAAATATTTTTTTCAATAATATAGAAAAAAATTTATCGTTCTAAACTAAAAGATATATTGAAATTAAAGGTGATTACATTAAAAAATAAAAACAATTGTTTCATTTTATCATCTTTTTTATATTCTTATCGAGAACTGTTGGACCTCATTACATAATATATATAATATATATGATGTCAATTAAGTTCAACAACCACATCTAATCTTCAAGAAACGAGATAAATGTTTGGAAAGGAAAAAAAATGAAAGACCGGCCAACTACGAATTTGAAAGCTTAATAACGAAACTTGGCGAAGTACTTCCGCTGCATGAAAACTTCTACGAAAGTAGACTCATGAATTCGGTTGGTTCAATTCCAGCACGAGCAGGCGGACCGACCCGATCAAGGCTGCTTCTTAATATTGCACACCCTACGAGATGGTTTTCGTGAGTATTCAACAACTGCACAACTTCACAAGATATTGGCGTGGCACGCTCGGCTGATTTGTGTCTATTTTATTACACCTCGCTGAGTCGCCAATTCTCGCAAGTATCGATTGACGTTCCCAATTTATAACGCCACTCAGAAATATTCGTTTGTCTCTCGTTGTTCTGTATAAAAGAATAACTGTCCCCATTGCTTTGTACAGTTAAGCACGTCGTTAACTTTCTTTTCGAATTATTTTGCAAAACACACAATGAACAATGCAACATGCCTTGCAATATTGAAACCGATAAAGGTAGAAGAAAAAGATAGAAATAAGAATATCTACAGTGTTCTTTTACAATAACAAGAAAAGTTTTTAAAATAGGAAAAAAGTTAAAAATATCTCAAATAATGAAACGGAATATTATTCGGTATTAAAAAGCTTGTATGTTTTTCATCTAATTGTACGTCCTGTACTTTAGCCTAATTTTGAAACTAAAATAATGTTTGAATATCGGATCACATCTTTGCTTCATTATTAATTAAGCGAATAATATCGCTGTGCTTGAAGAGAAACACATAAATTAATGTTAGTATTTGTTTCGGGATTAATTGTTCTGAATAAATAACGCTGATTGTCCTTGCAAATATGAAAACTAACAAATGTCGCGATAGCAGCAGAGAGAGATGAGCAAAAAGAAGACGAGGAGGTGGAGGAGGCTATAGCAAGAACCCGTAGTCGACACTGTTTCGTGTATAACGGGTGTCGAAGAATGGCCATTACTCGTCGTGGGACTAACCGAGTCGAACTAATCCGGAGAATCCAGGGTACGGACCGATACCTCGATATTTAGAGTTATTGCCGGATCGCGGAAAGTTCCGTTTCAGGATAGTAATCGATGTAACGCCGTCCGCTTTATTGCCTCGGTCCATTAACCACCGTTCGGTTTGTGTGTACACACCCCGGTGGTAACGCTGTAACGAGAAAACGGACGGCACACGCTGGTGCAGCTGGGACGGCGGGGGAACGTTAAATGTGTGGTATCACAGTTACCGCCACCGCGGACAATTTAAATTTCCATCGTCGGGCAACGATCTTCAGATTATGCGCGAAGTATACATCGATTGTTGTATTGTAATTTTCCGTGCATCACACGTTGTGCAAGACCAACTAATTAATGGACCAAACTGCGGGAAAAAGTAATAAGCGTACCGAATGCATAAATAATGCACGACGGTTGCAGGACATTAGGTATAAAGAACGGGAAATATCAGATACAAAAGTTCAACGTAAAACGCGACGTAACGAACAAAAATATGATTGTAAAATCGTGATGGAAGAAAAGAATTTTCGTATATTTTTTTTTACACGCGAATTAAAAAAGCACGCGGTAATGCAGCGTAAGTTCGTGTGCCACGCGAGAATACAGCGAAATGTTGGAATGTTGAAACAAATTAAAAATACAATGCCAGCGCGGAGCGCTGGAAAGTTTATGCGCGACCGTGAGACAGTTCCCTCAGTTAAACGTTGTGTGTAACGTTATCGCGTATCCGTTACTGCGCTGTTAATTAAACAGCGCCATATATATATATATATATATATATATATATATATATATATATATCCATTTTTTTTTCGCTATCAAAGAAAAATTCCTGCTCTCGAATGCCAAGGAAGGAAAAGAGAAAAGTATTTCCGCGTTTCTTTGCCTTGCTATTTCTGTCAAACGAGCGGGGCGTTAGATATAAAAGCGGGCGGCGGACGCGATATGACGGGGATGGATTAGCAACAGCAGCCCGAGAGGTAAGAAAGGGTGGTGGGTCGCTCGACATTACGAACGAAGTAATTTATTTTCCTTCATTTGCGATCCTTATCGAAGCCGAGCTTATTTAAGCGGCCGTCGTCCTGGCAGAAAGCAAAGAGAGGAGGCAGGAAGAGAGAGAGATAGCTCCTCTCGGCGTGCAGAAGCGGTTGGCCGACAAGGAGACAAGGGTGCTCGTCGGCCCAATCGCCTCGTCCGCGTCCTCCGTCATTCCTCGCCGATCTATTTACCGAGCGCCGTTCGTTTAATCCAACTGAGTCAACGTAGATCTACGACCGGATTCGCGATGATACCAGCCGATTTAGTCGTGCGCAGCTGACCGGTGCGCGTCTCTCTAATTATATGGCTATATAACCCCGTTCAGTTATAATAGTAACGTGATTACGCGGCTCCCTTCCTATTTGATAATATAATCATCCCACGGCTGTTGTTCCATTATTCTCGGTATTCCCCTGTTTCGCGATTCCTGTCTATGGTTTTCCCCTCGGGGACAGGTTATTTTCCTCGAACATATTTATTCCAAATGGAAGTCCAATACGTTGTTGATATATGTACACGTAGTTAGTTCTACGCCAACGCGAGATACATAACTTCGTGTATTCATATACAATATACATGTGCCCATTGTGTAGTTCGATATCGCGTTCGAATCTGAAGATATCGTATCTTAATCTTTAGATTTGTTCGCGTTCTAATATATATATTCCATATGATATATCGCTAACAATTACGCGCATAACTGTTTAGTTTGTTGAAACAATTTACAATGAGAATATAGCCGATTTATAGTATTATCCTAATGTAATAAATACATTTTAATTAATAATGTCATTTTGTTTAATGTTCTATTAATAATTCTATTTATACATTAATTTACATTCTGTATTTCAATAGAAACAATTATCGATTTTTTAATTTATATTTATATACCGGCTTCTCAGTTTATTTTAACGAGCATTTAATAGCCCTCTTCTAGTAATTTTTCAACACTCTGTTTATATTATACTTATATAATCCGTGATGACATAAGATTAAGATATCAAACCGCTATCTCCTGAGGCTGTTCAAAGCGCGCCGTATCTACTGTTTACCATATCAGTACCGCTACTACTTGCGCGCCGGCCGCCGTGTCTGATCGTGAGTGTCTACTACTACTTACTATTTTACCACTTGCGACACCTCGCGACTTATAATTTACAGGGCGTCGTAATCCATTAATCACGACCATTACGTGACCAGGACTTATTTCCGCGTTTCCTCTTGTCGTAGAAACGGCGGACAATTAACAGGAAAACCGCTTACCCTTTAAGCAACGCCGAGGAAACATTGCGGTTAATAGCGCAAAGATAAAGACATCTAACGGATAGCTCGTTTCTTACGTCGCGTGACCGACCACGCCTTTCTTTCTCTCTCGCTTTGTCTCGCAATCTCTAACTTTTTCATTTTCTCCCCTGACTATATGTCTCGCGTACATAAGTGTGTTCTATAGCTTCTAGATATTCTTTTCGTAGAAACGTATAAAAAGCCTCGTGCCAATTTTGTCACGCAAATAACAATATCTATTTGACGCGAAAATGCGCCGAACGCTTTTAATATTTTTCCGATACGTCGCTCGTCGCGAGCGTGACATCTTAACGTCCGTACAAGTACCGTGTCTGCATTAGGTTCGCGCAAAACCATCGCGCGTGAAAGGTACGTACATGACTACGTACATATCCAGGGTGTCGTCCCGGTACGGTATATAGCGAATAAAAGTCACGGCAGTTTACTGTCGAGTGTCGCAACTGTGGAGGAAGTTGCCGCGGCGACTGACGTGACCGTGTAACTGTTACACAGCGCCAAAGTGACATACCCACCGCGATCGTAACGCTACGATTTATCTCCGTTATTTTTCCACGATGCTTTACTTTAGTTTCGACTTGTGTCGCCCTTCTCTCGCGATTTTCTTTTCCGCGACGCGACGCGACACGCGTCCCGCGCGGAAAAATCTTTTGCAGCTCGCATCGAGAAGTTATCTTATTACATTTAGGAAACTGTAACTGCACTTAGAGATTTTACGGAAGAGTTTACGTCCTCTAGGATTGTGTACGAAAAGTTTATCGCGCAGCACGAAGGCGAAGAAGAGTAGTCGCGCGATGTACATACAGTACTAACGTCGTTGATACTCCGGTGAAGTATCCGGGACTACGGGGAAAATTTCTATTTACTGGCAAATAGCCAATAGCAAAGGCCAATATTAGCGCACGGCAAATATTGCCGCCAGATCCCTCCCGTCGTCGCAGCCACCGGCCACGAGAAGTCATGATGTACGCACGTTCGGGTAACACGCGGCGACAGATTGCTCGCGCTCCAATTATGTCATCGTGTATGACGTATCGATTTATAATTGGCAAACGCTGACGACTACGGAGGTATGTAACGTATAACGTTTATGCATCATTTAATCTTTTTGCGTGAGATCTAGATTAAACCTCTTTCCAGTTAATAACTTCGCGCAGCTATACCCGGGTGTAATTATCGCGAATTTATTACCATAACGTACTGAGGGCGCGCATACAAATTGCATAAGTGATATAATCGTGTTACAGCTCTATCATGCGAACGCTGCTATATCTTCTAACAGAGGTTCATTAGGCTCGTTTTCCGAATGAATCGTGTAACGCGATATCTCGCGAAAGATACAGATATTTAACGTCGCCCCGACATTGCCACGATAAATCGTCAGAACATATAACTATAACACAAAATTAAAAATATATATTTTGTAATTTAAAAATCGCGTCTACAATTTGATTAAATATCAACGTATAATAGTAGGTACGCGAAGGTTGCGCCCAATTCGAATTGCTCCAATTCCAAGTTACTTCAACCGTTTTTGTCCGGAGGAAATAGAAAGGACAGCAAAAGCAGAAGCGTTGGAACAAGCACAGGAACACATATTTATTCTACTTTCCACGACGGCAAGGAAACATGTGACAAGGTAAAAGTCAACGACCGGGTCGATATAATTCAAATTTGGTATCTCGGTGTCGTCGGCAGGGGCAACGTCGTGCATTACAATATCTCGCATAATACCGACGAAAAAATGCTCAACGTGCGCGACGAGGTTCCTCCGCGGTAACGTCGTAATATAAATCATCGAGAGCGTCGGCGACGACGTGTGTGGTGTTAGCTGCTAGATAAACCGCGCGCGCGGACGGATTCATCGTCCATTGACACGAAAACGATCGCTTCGCTCGAGGCGCAATGTGCGAACGCGCCATAAGGGCGCAGGAGATTGCATCTATACCCAGAAAGAGGAGGGAGCGGGGTGGCCCCATCCGGTCTACGGGTATAACTACCCCGCCGACCGTGCGCGGGGTGAACATCGCGCCTGGGGAGTCACGAGTCCGAGGCAGAAAGATTCCTTTTATCGCGCCGCACCGCGCCGCCGAGGACGCGGCTCCTCGCTTCCGCTTTCCGAGACCATCCTCGCGTCCCTCCATTCTCGTTCGATTTCATTCTGCGGGCGCGGCGCGGTTGGTTTTTCCAGTCTCCAAGAGATGACTGATACTCCGGCGGGAATTTTATGTGTGCATCACGGCACGCGAGTGTGCGTGTTTTATGACACGAGCCTGCAGTCATGCAACCGAGAGAGGAGATTAGCCAGGGAGGCGCGCAAACGCTAGAGGTGTTCGACGGAGGCGAAACGGGAGGAAACGGAAGTCAGAAGGGGTTGGGAGGGAGGAGGCGGATTGGCACGGTGGGTGTGGGTGTGGAAGTCGAACGATAACATTCAGAAGCGCGCCGAGATAACGTAATGTCGGTAATGGCTCGTAGGATCGGGGCTAACAACCCGTAAGAAACGACCCCCTTCGATCCGAAACAGCCGTTCTGGCCGCCCGCTCGCAAATGGCCGGACGGAGACGCGATTTGGCTCGTCGTTCCAATTGATTCGAGACACGTTAGCCGCCATAAATAACACGTCTATCGTCGGAATGAGGGAAGGGGGTTATCGACGCCGTTGCTTCATCTAGTATCCATGGAGATTCGCGCGATTATGTGCCTGACATTCGAAAAAAAGTTTCAAAATTGAGACGCAAAATTGTATTCGGAATATTATAATAACGAGTATCATTAGTCATTGCAAAATGAAACAGGTAAATACATTTGCTGTATCAATTGCAATATCATTATTAAAATTCCACAATTCTTTAATTATACAGATGTATAAATATCCTCAATTTGATGGCTGTCGTCGCAAATGCCAATGAATTAACAACTGTGAATCCCGAAATTGAGTCTTTTTCTAGAAATGAATTGTCACGAAATTTGTTATAATTATTCCCGTTATTTAGAGGTGGGGTGCGCGGGGTCGTTTTTGGCATTTGCGAAATTGCGGCGATAATGACTAAAATATTCTTGATAATGCTCACGCAAAATTTATTGAAATGTGAACGCTCCAAATTGATTAGCGCGTCGCGATAATTACGTGTGGCGTTTCCGTGTATCAGAAATGAAATGTATTAATAATGGGACACGGCAATCCCTCCCGATCAATAAACCGTCGCACACCGTCGCTTTTTCGTACAGGTATGTCAAATGCCATGTAATGCTTATAATCATCATGTTTTGATGAAAACGGATGTCGTTGCGGATTGGATGCATATACGAAGAGTGACCTATTGCGAAACCCGCGTGGAGTATCGATTTTTAAGCTGGCAATTCGTCAGCCGGTTATTAGGCGAATTATCCCCCAAATATTTTATCTACCGATCTGCCTACCTCCCTCGGTATATTAAAATTCACTGTTTAAAAAAAATGATCGCGCGGCACATACTACGACGCAAATTTATGAGACTCGTTCAATTTCGGGTCGACCCGAATATACGAACGGTTAAGCGTAATAAATAGGACATCATTTTGTTTCATTTTCCCCTCCTGTATTGTACATTTCTTCTTCTTTTATGTAATCATATTTGCGTCGCAAAAAAGGTCTCTCTCTGTTATAACCAAGGAGCGCGGCTGGATAAAAAGAAAACTGGATCCCGTTAGCAAAACGGAGGATTAAAATGGAATTTACAGAGACCTGAAGACGATAACGTATTAAAATTTGCAGCGCTAGATGAAGAAGATGGATCAAAGAGATCGGGAACTTGTCGATTGAACTGAAAGGAAAAAAAAAATGTTTAATAACTGCAAGTCAGCGGAGCGTTCGCGAAAGAAAGACAGACTAATTCAATCTCTGAAAGAGTTTCATCGTAGATTGAACCTTACAAGCGGAATGTTTCTCGATTGCAATAGTTTCCAAAAGGCAGCAAAAAATATCGTGCGATATGTACAATCATTTATGTATCGCGCATCTTTAATACGTTAGACATTTCTTATTTAGAATAGCACCATTGTTTCATAATATAAATAAGTAGAAACTCTTCATCAAAATTATATCGAGTTTGGAATACTATAATATAAGGTAAATGTATCAATACCTGCATGAACACGTACTTATGTCTGGACATTTTTATCATTTTAGTTCTTAAATAAGTTATAATGCGAATCAAAATTAAAGAATCAAAGATAACAATATTTTTCTTGTATTATATTTTTATCTTTGATTTTAATTCGCATTATATATACTTATTTAAAAACTGAAGTGACAAAGATGTCCAGACATCGGTCTTTATAACTCAGGTAGCAAGATGACGTCTAATTGACGTCTAGATACGTCTCTAGACGTCAGTTAGACGTCATTAAAACGTCATTTGACGTCACTCTGCTACTGGGAAAATGTCCCGGCATTGGTACATTTATCTTACGTGTCTTTTTTACGACAAATTAACGAGTTATTTTTAATTTACAAAAGTCTTAAAACGCTGTTTCTTTCTCCGTTACCAGTTTTTAAACGTAAGATTGGATACCGAGAAGGAATTTATTCTCCCTAATCAATCTTATGTCAACCTGGAATACACACGACGCCCTTGGGTCAAAGTCCTTTGTCACATCTCGCACTCATATTGAGGTGGCGCTTAGCATTACAGATTGGATCACTTAGACATTAGGCATAACTCGAGATGCCGCTGTCTCCCTGACCGATCTGCGTATATATATATCTATACATATATATATGCGACGCATCGACCGAACGGGCACGTTTGCATCGGTGCGCAAATGTTGATATTCCGCCCATCTTGAGTAATTAGAACGGATGGCGTGGCGTGTTCTTGCTCCATCTCACTGCAAGGCTTACGTAATAATTACTGATGCTGGAGATGATGAATTTTATATAATCACGTTATGCATAATCACGTTATGCCTTGATTATTTAATTGCATAAATAACTAAAATTTTATCCTCCCGTCTTAATTGTTAATTGTAATATTTGAGCTCCAAAATTTATTGCTTCTATACTTTTTTTTATATTTTTCTATACTTTTTACAATAGATATCGTCTTTACGTGTGCTTATCAATAAAATGTTTTTTGTAGAAAAGGAAATACGTTTTCAAAGTTGTCAGCGATGATGTTAATTCTTTAATGTAAGTTTTGAGATTAAGGAGAAGTCTAGACTACTGCACGTTGTACGAACATCAAGGAACGTCGAGGATCGTCTCGTGCCGAGACCCATCAAATCCAAGGCAGATACGAATTGCTCCTCCTTTGCCCGGGGATACGACGGCAAGCGATCACCGGGCTGTCATAAATCAGATTGCGAAACTCGGCGAACGATACCTATTGCGAAGTGTACGACATCCGGTCGTCGAAATCGGAACATCTTGTAATACTACGTGCTGACGGACTGACTTCGTATGTACGATCAATCTCAATTTAAGGAAGAAACGCGATATGTATCTTTGAGGGTCTTCTTCAGGTAGTGTCGATGGAAGGATAAACCGTCACACACATTTCCGAAAAACGCACGTCGTTCCGAGATAGAGGAATTTGCAACTACACTGATTGTGAGAAAAAAAGTTGTTAACTTGACTAAATATTTTCAACTAATTATTATTTTTTAATTAAAATATTTATTTAATTAAATTAATATTTAATTAAAATATTTTAATTAAAATAATTATATATTTAAATTAAATACGACATATTAAATCTAACATGACGTAATTTGACTCAAATACTTGAAAATTTCAAATAAAAAAATTATAATTAATTGAAAATATTTAGTCAAGTTAACAACTTTTTTTTTCTCAGTGTAAATATTTGTGTCGAAATATTCACGTATATGTATTTAATATGAATTACAAATGTTACGATTTGTACTCAGACCATCTTCAATGTAATTTCGAATGGTTTTACATAATTTCAAATAATCTGCAATTAAAAATTATAATAGCATGCAAAAACGCATTATTAGCAGTCTAACGCATAAAATGCAAAGGTTTTCTCTGTGGTTTTATAATTTTTAATTGCCGTTTAATTGAAACTATATAAAACCATTTAAAATTACACTGAGAAGATGGTTTGAAAACAGATCGAAATGTTTGTAATTTATATTAAATAAATATACGTGCGAATATATCGACATGAACACCTAGTTGTAGCTCTAAATCCTTTGATTCCATTTTATTGATCTTTAATCTTTGAGCCTCTTTATATTTAAAATTATAACTGTTTATTATAATCATTATTTGGATTAGAGATGTTTGCGGAATAAATTCATCATATAACCTATCTGAATATTCTTGATCTGAATAACAAACTTGAATATTCTTGTTAAAATGACGTATACATTAAGAATTATTAAATTGAATACGAATTGTCTTAAGTTGTCTAGGATAGGAAGACGATATATGCTTTGACACGTAATAGGGTAAACTCGGGTATGATGGCCATACGGAAAAGATGGCCCATGGCTGTAATTTCTCCAATAATGGCTAATTGTAGTCATTCTCAAAGATAATCGATATTTACAGTAGTTTATGTGCGTACACTATTCAAAATAACAATATTGTGAATATTATATCATATTTTTACTTTCGACTGCCTGCAAAGTTTTTCATGTGTCCACTAAAAGCTGCTATAACATTAAATAAATTATAGTTAAGCTGCCGTAATCAACGTTACACACATAATTAAGCTATGTAAATTGTAATTTGACCTATAATTTGTATTTCTATTTTTTACTATTTATTTAAAAATACTATGGTTATCTTTTCTGCTGTGGCCATCTTTTCCTTAAAAATCAGATAAGATGGCCAATGCATACGTTGTAATACTTTGATAATATAAAATTTATGTTAAGTGTTTTCTTCTTAATTTCGATAGTTTTACGTACTTTAAGCTTCAGTGAAAGAATATACCAAACACTGTTAAAATATAACAAAAATAAATGTATGTTTATTGCATTTTAAAAAACTATGGCCATCTTACCCGAGTTTACCCTATCAATAGGTTGAAGGAATATTAAATTGCCGTATTTAAGTTAAAAAATAAAAGGTAAAACGTAAAAAGAAGAATCGCGGCATAGTCAGGTACCTTGCCAATAAAGAATAATAAATTCAGTTACTCTACTTAGGTATTTAGGAGGTTGTATTCATTGTCTCGTGCGCGATAAAATGGCTGTTGCCAACACGATACTGAAGGAGTGCGCGCGCACGCGCGCGCGTGACAGTGATAAATTACGGCAATGGAGAACGGCGGCATTAATGCGTGACAAAAACGCGCTGATGTTCGGAAATACAGGTAGAAGATGTTGGTTATCACCGCTGTCCCCGTCGCCGCCGCCGTTACCGTCGGTCCACCTCGTCCGACGTTATGAAGACCATACCCGGTGAAAGAAGCGGGTGGTGGCTTCGTCTCGTATACCTTACGCGAAATAGCCTCGTGCTTGCACGCATACCGAGACCCAGCTGTATCAATGAAGCAAATTCCGGTCCTCTGCGAGACCACTCTCGACCCCAATCCTTGGAGTGCGGACAGAGGAAAAGAGCGGACGACCGTTGCGCAAGGATCGAGGGTAAATGGTCTCCATTGTACTTTTAAACGCCCATCCCTGCTGCTGCGCGACTCACCCTTTCGCGTACTACACTACCCCCGTGCCGTTCTCCGCGATTATTCAGCGATGACAAACGAGTGTCCCATCTTGCGCGGCTCGCACCCTCGTCCACCGTGTCTGCGATAACTCCTCGCTCGTGAGCTAGCCCATACCTCAAACTCGAGCAACATACTCCTTATTTTTATCTTCCGTAAGACAAATCGGCGGAGGACGCGGCGAATTAACAACACGGCGAGGAAAGAAATGTACGAAGCTAGGCAAGATATTTAATTATTTACGTGGACGCGCAAGAGACAAAACCATAATACTTCAACTATCGATAATAATTAATGCACTGTGATGCGAAAAATTTCGATCTTTATAGTCTTTTATTGACACATATCGTGGTGATATGTAATATGTGATATTAATATATTACGTATTTAACTGTACAACTGTACAAACTGTAGCTCTAATATAGTTAATTAATACTTAATTAGTTTAATAATTAATTAGTCGTTTTCATGACAGATTTGGACGTACACGTTCCACTTACATACATCGCGTGTAATCAACGTAATGTAACGTAATTTCAACCTGTGTCGAGCAGTTAAATTACATTTCGTTACACGTCTCGATACAATTATTCTTCGTCAGCAGTATGGTAAGCAGTATCGATCAACCTCGAAGTTCGGCAGGTAATGTACAGTCAACGTAGATTTTCGTGACCGCGAATAGGTACACAGTATCGGTGGTAGCGCGGGCGTACTACACGTTAGGTAGATTTCGCGACGAGATAGTGGCCGGCGCGCCTACTTAATTGTAACGTTTGATCGTGGCGCGTTGCACTTGCGAGCTCGTGCCGCCCGTGCTTTACGACGCTTGCATCGCCGTGTTTTCGGCGATACGCGTCGCCATAAGCCAATATCGATCTGGACCGTCTGACCGAACGGTACTAGACGTTCGTCGAATTTAGGCGCTAGATCGATCACCCGGTCAATAATTTCGCGACAAACAACAGCGCCAGCGCCGCATGGAACGTCGGAGTCCCGTTGAGACGTTAATAAAATAGAGAGACTGTTACGTAAAGCATCTTTCGCTGGAATTTCATCGTCGCTAAATGAAGCTTTTAGCTTACATCGCTTAGCCTCGTAATAGCGGTCTGCAAACAAGCGCGGTGTATCATCTGTAATTACGTCTAGTTTGCTCCTTCTCGTCGCAGATTAACGCGAATGCGCGCGTATACTCTCTTTATTCCTTATCTACGTCTCTTTAGTAAAATAGGGTAAATATTCCACAATATATCTGTGTATGTGTGTGCGCGGGTGTGTATGATAAAAGAGGGTGTGAGATAAAAAGAGAGAAAGAGAGGTAGAAAGAGAGAGATAAAATAAAGGCGAGCGAGTTGAAAGAAAGATGAAACTAAGCGCCTCTAGATTGTGTCATGTACTTTTTACTGCATTGCGTTTTACACATACGCACGTACATATATACGCGCGCGCGCGCATAGCACACACACACACACACACACATATCCACGACGTGGTTGCGCTTTCGTGAGCAGAATGAAAGAAAAAGCCTTAAAATTGCGACGGTTCTCCTCTTCCCTTCCGCGTTCGTTATTGACGATAGAATCTCTGGCTTCTTTCAGCAAGTAACGATCTAGAATCGATATGATCGTTCGGCACCGTGCAATCTTGACTTGACTATTTTTGGCGCGATAATGCGCGTGGCAGAAGAAGAGAATAGGACGCGAGGGAAGAAGAAGGAGCGGAGATAAAACGAGCGTTACCTTCTCTACTCTCGATTTTCTTAAAGCTGTCGTACGTCGCGGAACGATATTAGCCCGGGGATTTCATTAGATTCTTTTTGATCGCAAAAATACGAAGTACGAGTAATGGCAGCTTCGCAATAATCGACACAAATTGAAGGTAGATTTTTTTTTAATATCGAATTCTTTTTAGAGTACAAATTGATAAAAATTATGTGCCGACCAGCAGTTAAAATTCTCTGCAATATTTTACAAAGTATATATTCGCAGCGTCTTTCATAATATAAGTGACGCGTTAATAAATCTTTATAACGAAGACTAAACGTGTGATTAAGTATAGACTAGCTACTAATGGAGAGAAACTAAATCGGTCGCAAAACAGTCGAAAATGGAACGAAATGACTTCCACTCGGTGGATGTAGTTACTTTTTTCGTCGTTTCTGCCGCGAGCAGAAAGTCATATCTTGCGCACTCGGCATGCGAAAACGAGTGAGCGGTATGCCAAGGGTGGGGGGAGGGGAGGGGGAAGGGAGAAAGCGACTCACTTTTTACGCGAACGATGAAGGGCGTGCCTTCGCAGCCGTTGTACAGGAGACGACGGCGAAGTGACAAATTACTCGAGTTTATCCGCAGCCCCCGTTTTTAAGGGGCGCACATTCCACCCCGGGAATCAAGCGGGCGCCGAGCGGCAAGCTCGAAGGCACCCGGAATTCCTCGTCCGTCTATCCATCATAAACCTGTGGCGACAATGCTTACAACATCCTTCCGTCACGTCGTCGAGGAGCTCTCTCTCTCTCTCTCTCTCTCTCTCTCTCTCTCTCTCTCTCTCTC